>NC_067233.1:31937156-32240189 GCF_019924925.1 Ctenopharyngodon idella
CAAACCGGTGCACAACGTTTAGCTACGGTTTCCAGGTTGAACGACATGTTTCCTGGAAACGGTGTGCAACGGTGTGCAACAGGGTTTGAGATACGTTTTCTCGTTTGGTGGGTGTGTCAAAAATGTCAGCCCAATCATCAGAAAGAGACAGCTCGCACAATGGGTATGAATGTAACATGAAAGTACTATACATATTTATATATTTTGCTATTGTATTTTGGAGTGACACTTCCATAAACTTTTCTATTCTCCTCTGATTATATAATGGTAAATATTATAATATCATAACAAAACAACAGTGATCAGCAGTAATAATGATAAACCTAATACTCACAATAAAAATAATAAGGTCATAGATCATAGTCTCGGAGGTAAGAAGTGGATTATCCTTCATCTGAAATGTTTGTCTTTTCATCCTGAAATGCAAGGCAAATGTTGGACCACAATAATTAGGAACCACAGTTTGCACAAATCCCTTCACTTGATTGGGATGATCTCTTTTATTCTGGACGGCAAGGGCAGTGACTGTAATATTGAGCATATTTTGCAGTATTAAACACGTATTTATACCGATTTCATCAGGCTCTGAAAATTCTTCAAAAAGAACACAAAGAATGTCCTTCTCAGCTGCCATAGTTGCAACTGAACGCAACCCTGATGATGGCACGGTTTAATGTTTGGTTGACCAATCAGTGGAAAGGGGTGTTTCATTCCTACCCACACGTAGAGATAAAATATTCAAGATTTTTATTCATTTTCTATCCCTGAAAGAAAAACGAAAAACTGGTCAGTGTATCTTTTGGTCAGTCGTTTTTTGATTTAATATTGAAATCGTAAAATGAAAAAACGGCACCTTTTTTGTTTTTCATTTTTTTCAAACAAAACGAAAAACAAGAATTCGGCTTGATTTTTTGTTTTTCATTCAGGGGTAGAAAATGATAAACAACTTGAATATTTGATCTCAACATGTGGGCGGGAATGAAACACCCCTTTCCGCTGATTGGTCAACCAAACATTAAACGGTGCCGTCATAAGTTCTTCCGCAGTTCAGCGCAGCAGAATAATAGTCCTTCGCTGCGATGGATTCTTAACGCATTTATTGCAACTACATTTAATCTCTATCTCATCAAACAGCCAGACTAACGAATGGCTTGATTATTTAATTAATATTAAGTATTGGCCGGCTAACTGATGGCATACAGAACGGTTATTTTCTCAGCCAACTAAACTTCCAAAGCAAATAAAGTCACAGAACCGATGTGCGACTGCTTCGCAGTAAGGCAACAGAGTTGTTTCATTCCTGAATGAATAAGAGTCTTTGAACAACCCATTAATATAGAAGATGATTCAATGACCAATTACTTTAGACAGCCACTTGATTTTATTCCTGAATGAATCAGCGTTTTGAACGAATCGACAAATGAATAAATGACTCCTTCCTTAACACAATGACTTACCGCCACCTAGTGGAGATATTATTTTCATAATCCAAGTATCATTTCATTTTGTCATTTCATATTTCTGAGTAAATATGTTGTTTAAAATATTAATCTCATTATATTATACAGTTGTAATTGCTGTAAATGTATTTACTGTAAGTAGCTACATCTGAAAGCAACTTCATGCAGTTGGTTGATACTGATTTAATTGGTAATAGCCTATAGTGTCATATTATTGTAATTTCTTTGACTAAATGTAAAAATTTAACAATTTAGATAGCATACATATTTAATAAGATTAGGAAAGAAATTCTATATAAAGGTAAAAGAAAAATACCCCTGAAAATCATTTGTCCCATATGGGAAAGTTAATTTCTTACACTGGTAGATTGCATTAAATATGAAAACCCTTTTTCTCTTGTTTATTGTACAAAGTCTTATTTCAGGGTTCCATTCATAATACTCAAACAAGTTCACCTTAAAATCATTATGTAAAATTCATATTTTACTAAAGTCAATCACTGAAACAACCATGGGATAACCATGGGATAATGACATTATGATATTCATCTGTGTAAAGCTGTATGAATAAAAATCATAATATAACTATAATAGATGTGCTGTGAACATAAACTATGATACGATGTAATTTCTCTTCATATCTGTCATATTATTTCAAGTTCCTCCATTTTCCAAATCTCAGCGTATTGCCTAAAAAAAGTTATGATATCTGTGTATGATGACTTAAATTGATACTGGTCTGGGCTTCACTACCATATCTCTGTGCTGTCCCAGATTTTGATAGGTGGTCAGCAATAATAAAACAGACAGTGTGCCAAAAGTGTTGGCTATTAGGTAGTTGTGAGTGCAGGTGCGAAGTAAATTATTATTTCTGAGATAAACTAGTATAATGATAATATTTCTGAGATAAACACGCTTACATTGCCGAATTTATGGACACACAGAAGAAAGCCTTGTCTAGGCTCTGCCTCAGTATGGTATGTGTCAAGCCATTTGTTAGTCTCGCTGTTTGACAAGTAAGAGATTAAATGTAGTTGCAATAAATGCGTTAAGAATACATCACAGCGAAGGGCTATTATTCTGCTGCGCTGAACTGCAGAAGAACTGATGACGGCAACGTTTCATGTTTGTTTGACCAATCAGCGAAAAGGGGTGTTTTATTCCCGCCCACATGTTGAGATCAAATAATCAAGTTGTTTATTCATTTTCTACCCCTGAACAAAAACCGAAAAATCAAGCCGAATTCTTGTTTTTTGTTTTGTTTGAAAAAAATGAAAAACGAAAATTTTTTCCGATTCATTTTCATATTAAATCAAAAAACGAATGACCAAAAGATGACCCATGAGCAATACATTTGTTACTGTATGTGCTAATCCTTGTTAACGTTAGTTAATGTAAATAGGGATGCACCGATACCATTTTTTAAGGACCAAGTACGAGTACAGATACTTTTTCTGGTACTCGCCGATACCGTTACCGATGCCTATACATTTATTAAATTATTGTCAGACATGACGTGGACAGTCTGTGGCTTGGAAGGCATGACGTGAACAGGCACTGACCTGGCTGGCATAACGTGAACAGTCTCTGGTGGGGCAGGCACGACGTGAGCAGTTTTTGACTTGGTAGGCATGACGTGAACAAAAACTGACCTGGCTGGCATGGAGTGAACAGGACTTGGCGTGGCACGAACAACTCCAGACACGACGGTCGGGATGTGGAGACTGTCTGGTGTGGTGGGTACTGTGGGATTATGGGGCTCCTCATCTGCAAAACCCACAGTAAATGAGGATCCACTCAACAGAAGGGCATGGTCGAGGTTTTGCTCCAAGGACCAGTGAATTTTCCCCCCAGACAACATAAAACGAATCAGCCCATTTAGCCCCATCCTAAAAATGTCCTTTAGTGCCACATCATTAAAATCAACAAGATGACACAGTCCACAAAAATCCTTCACATACTCCTCAATGGGGCGATTGCCCTGACTGAGTTCGCCAAGAGGCGAACTGCTGGGTTCATTGTTGTAGGTTGTGTATTCTGTAACGATCAGTCCTCTGAAGGCGAGCTTGATGAACCCAAGTGCAGTTTATTGAATTATCCAAAGTGAACAAACCAAAGAAAGCAACCAATTTGAACATGAACATGAGCAGACTTGACTATGAACAGACTTGACTATGAACAGACTTGACATGACACTCACCAACAGTAGGGTTACATTAACAATACACGACCAAGTAACATGGGGAAGACAATGGTTTTAAATACAAGAACTAAGTGAACACATGACTAAGACAACCAATGAGCAAGTGACACAAGGAACAAGGGAACCAGAACCATGACAGAACAGAACAGAAAACCACATGACCATAAACAACCAATAGAACATGACATATAGACTAAGGGAGAACATAAGGAGCAAGGGAAGCATGGCACAAACAAGCAACATGAATCAAACTACAAAATAAAAGACATAAACCATGAACACAAAACCAAAACTATATGTGACATCTTGTCACAAACTTAAAGCACAAATTTCACAATGTCCAACAACCTTCAAAGGGCATAATTATTAAAGTCATAATTTAATAATTCTTTTTTAACCTGCCTTTCAAAAAGCACTAAACAAATATTACAGAACAAATGTTTATAACATAACACTGTGAACCAATGTGACCGAATCCATGTAATATCCTGACACATATCTGTTTTCACCCACCTGTTTGCGTCCACTTAAGCCATAACCGACTGTATTTACATGAGATACTCCACACGATGGACAATTTGACAACTATTTGTGCATTTGACCAAGGAGAACTGATCACGTGCTGTCTGAAAGAACTGGGATTGCGCGCTGTCTGAGAGAACGGGGATCGCGCGCAAGAAGGAGAGGGAGCGCGCAGGAGAGAGAGCGCTTCTGGTCTGTCATTCAACGCGATTTGCATGCAGTTCACAATGTGTCGGTTGCCATCATTAATTTTAAAGTATTTCCACACCCCTGAGGCTGACATTGTTTCTGCTGCCGCCGCCGGTGTCTCTGTGCATGGAAAATTCTGTCAGTTACGTCACGTGAGGTATCGGTCTTTGGTATCGGGGGTATTTTTACGAGTACGAGTAAAAGTACATGAGTTTGGTATCGGCCCGAAGGTATCGGTATCAGTATCGGTGCATCCCTAAATGTAAATACAGTTGTTCATTGTTTGTTCATGTTACTTCACAGTACATTAACTAATGTAAACAATATTTTAATAATGTATTAGTAAATGTTGAAATTGACATTAACAAAAATTAATAAATGCTGTATAAGTGCAGTTCATTATTAGTTCATGTTAACTAATATAGTTAACTAATGTTAACTAATGAACCTTATTGTAAAGTGTTACCGAAAATTCTGTCATCATTTACTTACATGTTGTTTCAAACCCGTAAGACTTTCGTTCATCTGCGGAACACAAATGAAGATATTTTTAATAAAATCTGAGCCATTTTGGCACTCTCCATTGACAGCTATGCGACTACCACTTTGATGCTTCAAAAGTTCTCTTTATAAACTTTTTTAAGCATCAAAGTGGTAGTTCCATAGGCTGTCAATGGAGGGACAGAAATCGCTCAGATTTTATTAAAAAATATCTTCATTTGTGTTCCAAAGATGAAAAAAATTCTTACGGGTTTTGAACGACATGTGGGTGTGAGTAATTAATGACAGAATTTTCATTTTTGGGTTAACTAACACTCAGGGGGGTCGGCTGGTCGCGCCGGCGATTTTCCTATCAGTATGAAAGAGACTCAAAATACTCTTTTATTTGTGTACACTCAGAGTAAAAACAAAATGTTGTGCTTTTTGCAAAATAAAGAAAACTAACATGATGCGCGATCTTTTGTCTCCCTCTGAACGAAGTCCAATCTGATAGTTCTCAGAAAATTAAGTGTAACTTAGTGAATACTAATGACACAAAAATGAGACTTATGTCTAAAGAAACGTTAAAATGTCAGGTTTTAAATCGCGTAAGTCAAATCGAAAACAAAAATTCTCTGTTTATGTAATTTGGATGAAAAGAGACACATCGTCAGACATCTGTGAGCCAGCTCATTATCCGCTAATGCGGCCACACCCAAGGAGCAAGCGCTATTCAGACGAAAATTCTGAGGCAATACATCAAGGTAACGACTCCGTTTTTCATATTCATAACTCCTAGGCTATAGGCTATTAACAAATTACGGTCACTATAAGAGTAAAACAGAGGTCAAAATGTGAAGCTTGAGTCAAAGATCTTTTTAATGATGTAGTTTGTCAACTGCACATTAACAAAGTGTATTAAAATAGAAAACCATTATTTGGTTAGAGACTTGAGACTTATTTTAAAAACATTATAATAGTAGGCTAATGCGTCCAATCTTTTGACTGGTACTGTAATTTAAACTATAATAGGCCTATACAAAATTTTCTTCACGTGCAATAATACGTGCATGCATGCGATCACAAAAATCATGTTATTTTTGTTAAGAGTGGACATTACATTAACTTTAATACAATAGCTGATGTGATCCTGTTATCAGAGGGTTTTTTCACATAGCCTACCTGACTGAAAGGGCTCATTACAGGGGTCATTATGCAGGTCATTATGCGGGTCTTTGTCTTCTCAGGTGTGAATCACAGCATTATTCATGAAGATTCACGCCTCCACGCATACTGTTTCTTGACAAAAAGTGTCTTACAAAATTTAAATTAATATATTGTTTTATATGAACGAGTAGGCAGAATAATTTTTACATCATTTTGAAGCAAAAACTCTAGTCTACAACCTCCAATACCCAGAAGTCTTGTGAACACATATATAATATTAGTTTTGTGGCCTTATTTCAGTGACTTAAGTTTTTTGTTTTTTCAATAACCACGCATAAACGTTATTCCTTCAAAAATACAAACATGTACATACATGTTCCTTACATATTATGGTAGCCAAGTTTGTGCTGAATACAGTGTAATGACACTTTTTCCATTAATATGTTTATGAACAACTGAAAAATGCACAAATGTCAGGGCATGTCAAAACTTCTCCAGGGCCCCAAAAATCCTCAGACCCCAGAGGGTTAAAGATGAAGTATGTAATTATTTAATGTTAAAATACATTCACTTAACCCAGTTTATTGTTCATTGACTACTATTAGTATACCATTTATGGGTTTATGTGCCCTAAAATGTAAACATTGAGCCTCCCAGGCACTGTCAAAACATTGAGAGCGTTCCGCTCAGATCCGTCAATCTCTTTCCAGCTCAACCTATAGCGAGCATTTGGGGCATGGCTCTTGTAGCAGGTGGAGCCAGAGAGTGTTTAGTTATACTGACAGCGTGGCCAAGTGACATATCATCAATGCGTCACAGAGACTATAAATAGATGCCTGGAAAGCATGTCACCAGATTCTAGTTGTCTGAAGGAAGACGTATGAAGCAGCATCTCATTCCCTCTCAGAGAACAGGGTTACATACATAACCAGAGAAGTTCCCTTTCAAGTGGAACTCAACACTGCTTCATGACGTTGAGGCTACGGGACACGTTAATACACATGCCGCGTGCCTTATAAGCAAATGAGAAATGATCGACCAAAAATGTTGAGATTTTCCATTTCATTCCATATACCTTAAGGTCAAGAAAAGAATTAACCCAAAAGGACATTAGCTCCTGTGGTTGAATCCATATTCAAACCTTATGAATGTCTGTGGAGAGGACCAGCCTGCCAGGCAATTGCATCAACAATCCAATGAGATAAGACAACAAGGGCTTGAACGGAACCTCATGTAAGCCTTCCAGGACTATGTAGAGATCCCAGAAAGGAACTTGCAGTCTGCAGACAGGCCTCAGCCATCTAGCACTGTGAAGAAAGTGGGAAATAAGGGGATGCCCCCCCACAGAGACTCCATCTATGTGGTTGTGGCAAGCAGATATAGCAGCCATGTACAGTAAGTGTAGCAGGGGATAAACCATCCGAAAGGTGCTCCTGTAAAAAACTCTAGCACTGAACCAACCGGGCAGTGGACTGGGTTTTCCTGGTGCCATGTGCATCATGAATCAAAGAGAAGCCACTTCAGGGCATGAAGATTTCTAGTGGAGGGAGCTCTAGCATTCAGAATGGTCTCAACCACCTCGGATGATAGAGCGGTATTTATGAGCTGGTACCCCTTAGGGGGCAGACCCACAGCTCCCATATCTCGGGCTAAGGGTGAAAGATCATGCCCTGAGCCTAGGAGAGAAGGGCCCTCCTGATCGGAATCTCCCAAAGAGAGCCTTCCAGGTGAGATATTAGGTCTGAGAACCACACTTGGGCTGGCCAGAATGGAGCAACTAGCAATAGATGAACTCCATCCTGACAAACTCTGGCCAAAACTCTTGAGGACCACAGCAACTGGGAGAAAGGTGTACAGACATAGCTTCGGACATTAAGCCCTAACTGAGAGGAGCAGTCTGCCTTCAGTCCAGAGCAGGATCTGCTGCATTAGCCTGAACAGGGGGCGCAAACACAGAGCACCCTAGTGATTTATATATGAGACTACCAACATCTGTTCGCACCAACACATGGTAATGCCCCAGTTCCGGGAGAAAGTATCTCAGAGCAAGAAATACAGCCTTCATCTCCAAGCAATTTATGTGCCAAAAATAGATGTTGGCCTTCCCAGATTCCCTGGGCTGGGCGAACATCCAGACTTGCTCCCCAACACGTAAGGGAGGCATCTGCCGTTACCAACTTCCAGAAATAACTTATCCCCAACATGGGTCCCAAGGCGAGAAACCAGGGACTGCACCAAAAAGTAATGGCATGAAGACCTTTGCGCGTAACCCCTTATTTTTCTCAGGAGGCTGCACAATGGGTGGAACTTCTATACCACCCGTAAAAAGGTCATCCTCTGACTCTGAGAAAGGACGGTTTTCTTTATGTTCAGTCTCAACCCCAATCTTCTTAAATGGGTGAGAACAATGTCTCCATGCTGAACCACCAGCTCCTTCAACTTGGCGAGTATGAGTCAATCGTCTATATAATTGAGTACACGGATGCCCTGGAGTTGCTGTGGAGCCAGGGCAGCATCCATGCACTTTGTGAATGTGCTTGGTGATAAGGCTAGGCCGAATGGAAGTACTCAATATTGGTACACCTTTCCCCCAAAAGCGAACCTGAGGTACTTTTTTTTAGTTGAGGCAGAATCTCGTCATGACAGTAGGCGTCCTTTAGGTCTATCATGATTAAATCTGAAACACAATAGCCTTGAGTGTTAGCATGTTGGACCTGTTGCTCTTCAGAGTACTGTTCAAGGCCCTCAGAACTAGAATTGGAACCCTCATTCTTTTTGGAAACTAGAAAAAAGCGGCTGTTGAAGCCTGACTCTCTTAAGCAAAGGGGAACATGGTCTATAGCTCTTTTGGCCAAAAGAGAATGCTAATCCTGCACTAACAATAGAATTCTGAAACCATTTTCGACAGTTCAAAGAACCCATTCAGATACATTTAGAAGAAGTTTCCACACTGCCAAATGCTGTGAAAGAGGAATTAGTTTCTTGACTTCAACTTGCAATATGGGGTAACCTGTTTGGGGCCCTGAAACAGCGGCCTGGCAGGAGACTGGCGAACTTTGGTTATTAGAGATTCATTGAGAAGGGAATGTCTGTCATGTAGGTCATGAACTCCTGACTATAAATGTAGATGGGGCAGATTCTGGGGTTGTAGTGCTAGCTTAATTTATGATTACCCATTTGTAAATTATGTTGATTCTATAAACAAACAGAAGGATTTACAGTCCATTCACATGAGCATGTTTAAACTAAAGGATTTATAATTTGACTAATTTGGTATGCTACTCCACACATCCTCCTGCTCCCTGTAGTGGACGTGTTCACAATCCGACCAACTAGTTGCTGAACTGATGCAGACTGATGTGCACATGTTGCATTGTGTTGTGTATTGATTGGCTAAGAATGTGACATAAAATAAAATAATAATAATTACTGCCCCTAAGGCTCTCATTTAAGGTGTGCTGCATTTCCATTTTTCACCACAGATTTACATTGAAAAAATGTTCTGCCTTTCTTAGCATTATCATTACATAGCCTACATGCTAAAGCCATATACTAAATTTTAATTTATCTAACGTATTCTATGACTAGAATCTCAAAAAATTATTTGCTGCAGAATGCTGAACACATACGTTTAAAGTTATACTACAGATATTTTTGGTTAAAAATTCCATACTGAAAAAAGTCAGGAAACTCTAGATGGCCCCTTGACATATAATCTGCTAGCAATCACATTGTATAGTGTTGTTTATGTACTGTAAAAGGCATTGCTTGAGCCATCATTGCTGAGCCAACACAACTGTATGGAAGATCTACTCATGAAAGATAAATATGGTTATTGTAATACAAATAATGCCCAGAATTCCACTCATTATTTAATAGGCTATATAGCATCATCACTATAGTACATGATTTCCTTTGGAATCATCACAAGCTTTTTGCAGCCAACTTGACATGGCATGGTTGAGCAAGGTGTAAAGAAGAAGGGAGGAGGTCACCTTACCCACTAAGCAAAGACACATCCAAAAGACATCAAATCAATGTCTTTGTCGAATGTTCAAAAGACGTCCACTGAGGAGCAAGAATGAAAGTTTTTGCGACGTCATTTTTAGACATCTTTTTAGAGTTCACTATTGACGTCCAAGTGACATCCTTACATGAATGTTTTTACCTCATTTTAGACATCTTTTCAACGTCATTTACAGATGTCTAAAGGACATAAAAGACGTCCTTTTGTTGAAAAGATGTCCCCTGAGGAGCCAGAATGAAAGTTTTTATGACGTCTTCTGAACGTCCGATATAGAAGTTGATGGAACTTACATGGTTAAAAACTAGTTTAAATGTGATCATTGTGGACGTATTTTCAGCATCTTATAAGGTCTCATTTAGACATCATTTACACTGTTTCTGGACAAAATAAATACTCTCAGGATGCATTAAATTAAAACACGTTTATTTCAATGTAATTTCCATTTGTAATTGCGAAGTAACTCACAGACAGTGTGTGTTTGTCCAAAAATCATGAATATAAAGAAACAACTCAAAATACAGAGGATAATTAAGTAACAACAAACAGTTTGGTTTAGTTGGGTCAGTGTTAATAGAGAGTCTGGCAGGTGGAAATGGAACTGACTTCTGTCCAGGTTGTCACAACATCTGTCATGATTCTCTGTCTTCACGAACGTCTCGGGTTACGTCTGTAACCCTTGTTCCCTGAGAAGGGAACGAGACGCTGCGTCGGAACGACACTTTGGGGAACGCCTCCAGCGTGATAGCGTCTGAAGCACGTATTGAACTAGTCCAATCTCGATTGGTGTTGTGTGATGACGTCACGTGTGCCCCACACAACAGTCTCAGCTTTAGATAAGTCGAAGCAAGTCATTCTCAGGCACTCAGAAGGTGTGGCAAAGGGACGCAGTGTCTCGTTCCCTTCTCAGGGAACAAGGGTTACAGACGTAACCCGAGACGTTCCCTTTCGAGGGAACTCGCGCTGCGTCGGAACGACAATTTGGGGAACAAAATACCCACTGCACCACACCGAAGAGGCTGCCCTGGTGTGAAACTTGTCAGGCACAACTCAGGACATAAGAACTTGAGAGCCCGGCGTAGAGGGCAGATCCAAGCTATACTATTTTATAAAGGTATAAGGGGAGGCCCAGCCCGCAGCATCACAGACCTCTTGAAGGGAGACCCCTGATAGCAGGGCTTTAGAGATAGCCACTTCTCTAGTTGAGTGGGCTTTGATCAGGAGAGGCAAATTGCGCGCCTCATACACTAAAGAGATAGCCTCAACAATCCACCTGCTAATAGTTTGCTTAGAGGCAGGGGAACCCTTCTTTAGTGAACCAAAGCACACAAGTAGCTGGTCTGACTTCCTCCAGGTGGAGGACCTGTGCACATAGGCCCCCAAGGCTCTAACAGGGAATAAAAAATGTAGCCTCTCTTGTTCAGCTGACACATGCCAGGGATAACCCAAGAACCACTGCCAGGTCCCACGTGGGAACTCTGGTCTCAACTACATCCTCCAAGCACCATGAAGGAAACAAACAAATAAACTGGTGCTTCCCCAAAGGCATGTGGAAGGCTGCTATAGCCGCCACATAGACCTTTAATGTGGACGGGGAAAGACCATCAGAGAAATGGCATTGGAGGAACTCCAGCACTGAAGCCACTGTGCAGTTAACTGGGTCCAACCGACGTTCTCTGCACCATAAAGTGAACACGTTCCACTTTAGGGTGTAAAGTTTCCTCGTGGAGGGAGCTCTAGAGTTTCTCTCCCAAATTAACTCCACCGTCTCGGGATGGAGCCTTTATTCCCTGGGCCTCAGCCCCTGCCTCGACAGGACAGTTTATGTGCCACGAAAGATAATGCCCTCTCCACAGACCTCTGGTAAAGCGGCCTTCCATGACCGCTCCCCAGCCTGTGAGGGATGCGTCCGTAGTCACGAAGAGACATTGACAGGGCACTCCCAACACAGGACCTTGGGACAGGAACCATGGTTTCTTCCACATAACCAAAGAACGAAGGCATCTGTGCGTTACTTTGAACATGCGAAACGGGTTTCCCCTAGGGGAGAACCCCCTGGTTCTGAGTCACCACTGCAGGGGTCTCATGTACAGCAGGCCAAAAGGAATTATGTTGGTTTGTGCTGCCAGAAGCCCCAGCACTCTCTGGAAGTATTTAACAGTAATGGCCTGGCCTAGCTTGATGTTGCTGACTGTAGTCAGGATACTTTGCATACGAGCAGGAGACAGCTGTGCTCGCATCGTAACCGAATCCCACACTACCCCCAGGAATGTAGTTTTTTGCTGGGGTGTCAGTTCACTTTTCTTGGCATTTAGCCTTAAAGGTATCACACACAGTTTCTGCCATCTCATGTTAATCTTGCATACCTATAGAGTAGTAGTGCATCCTTCATATCTTCAAAAACTCTTTAGTTTTATCATATTTATAAAAGATACATACGCTGTACCGAGTATTTCCGAAAACAGCCGAGCGCCTGGAGGCATGTCGTGTGAGCGGAGATAGAGTGACGAGCTGTTACGAGCACGCGCAGCTTTTGTGTAGCGATCGTCTGCAAGCTATCAATGGTCAGCTAAACAACTGTATTTAAACACACACAATACACCATTATCCCTGGATAACTTTTGAATCACTATAATGTATATAGTGTACAGTGAATGATGAATAATAAATTTATAAATTCACTACGTTTGTGTTGTTTACATTATATGCACTTAGGCGCTTATTGCCAACAAAACAGACATTTGAAGCAGTTTTACTCACCACCTGCGGTTCCGACTCATGACTGGGATCATTATCGCTGTGACCGCTCCATCTTTCAGTTTCAAATGATCTGTAAATCCAGCGTGGAACTGGGCCTTGTTTATGTAACCATAAGCGCCGATCCTGAGGGCTCAAGCAGCCACGGAAAAACACGAGATATTCTCCATTCATTTTAACCAATAAAAAAGTGATTGCAACTATCAGTTTCTATGGTTATTTTAATAACAAATATCGAGGTCACATCAATGTATTGCGTGAGCACAAAACTCTCAGTTCCACTTAACGCTGTGTTCTTTGGGAAGCAAGGTTATCTTTCCCTCACAACCAAAAACACACTTCTTTGGTGACATTGTTGATTTTGTGAAGTCCTGTGACCTGTGCAGCGCTGCTGACGACTTCCGTAAACCCGAACGCGCGTTGATGGGCGTGCTCTTGATCTCTCGCTCTGGTCGATGTGTGCACGCTCGCCCTTCTGGGAGAAGTGCCCGTACAAGGAATTCCGACCTTGTTGACATCACTCAGGCCCATACTCGAAAAAAAGTCCCTGAATCCTGTAAGGATTTGGAAGAGAATTTTTGGCACAGAATTTTTAGTCCGTCATATGTCCAACTCGTGTTTTAAAACTTTGGCCATGTTTAGCATGAGAATCCATCTCTTTAACAGTGTAAATAAGTCAGAATACATGAAATAGCATTATACCCCCCCTTTAAACCCAAGCATGGCGAATATGGCGAAGAACGACATCTCGATGCCGCATCACCATCTCCTCCAACTGGGCTAAAATGAGCCATTCGTCAATGTAATTGAGTATACGGATGCCCTGGAGTCTCAATGGGGCCAAGGCCACATCCATACACTTCGTGAAGGTGCGAGGGGACAGAGCCAGGCCGAACGAAAGTACCCAATACTGGTATGCCTTTTCCCCGAAGGCAAACCTCAGGAAATTCCTGTGTTGGGGAAGGATGGATATATGGAAGTATGCATCTTTGAGATCTATGGTCACAAACCAGTCTTCAGACCTGATTTGGTTCACAATGATAGGGATAGTCAACATTTTGAATCTGAATCTCCTCAGAGACCGATTCAACACCCTGAGATCTATAATGGGACGCAGCCCTCTGTCCTTCTTGGGGAATACCGGCTGTAGAACCCTCCGTCCTTCTTGGGGAATACCGGCTGTAGAACCCGGTTTCTCTCTCGTGGGGAGGAATAATTTCTATGGCCTCCTTTGCTAAGAGAAACTGAACTTCTGACTCCATAACCCGAGCCTGCTCGGGCCTGACCAGCGTGTGAACTATCCCATTGAATTTCGGCGGACGGTACTCGAATTGGAGTCTGTAACCTATCTCGACCGTACGCAGGACACACGGAGATATGTTTTGAAGAGCTTTCCAAGCCTCTACGTGCTCCACTAAGGGAATCAGTCTCTTGGGACTGATCTGGGGAATTATGGGTGAAATATTGTGGGTGCCCTGAAGCAGCTGGCTGGCAGGGGAAACACCCGAAATATTCTCTACAGGCCTCATGAGAGGAAGTGAACTCGATAGGGCCGCAGAGAGAACTGGCAGACCTTCCGATTTTTGTTTGCTGAAAACCGATATGTCCCAAAACGCATGAGGCGGCGGGAAGCATACATCGATTTCCTGAGGGCTCCGTGGAGGAGCGAGATGTTGCCACTCCACCACGAAGGGGGCCGCCGCAGAGGCCTGCGTGTCGCATCAGGACCTCTTCGCCGAAGCCTTCCTCGCCTGAATGACAGCCCTCAGGTCTGTCTTCGGTTTAGAAGGCTTCGGCTGAGACTGTTGCTTCGGCCCCCAGGCTTTTTGAGGGGGGGCATGAGCCGCAACACTCTCCTTCTGCATCTTCAGGTACGAGGAGCTGGAGGCTGACGTGTGAGGCTATTCCTTGGAAGCAGCCCCATGAGATCTAGAATGGCGGCGGGGGAGAAACTGTTTAAACTCAGCTGACTGGCACTTTCGCCTCCTGAAACCTCTTGACTACAGTGTTCACAGAATCGCCGAAGAGGCCAAAAGGCGAAAGCGGCACATCGATGAGGAAGGACCTGTCCTTCTCACCAGACATGCCAGACAGGTTCAGCCATAAATGTCTCTCTGTAGCTACCAATGCTGCGACGATGGAGCGGACGATGACATGGGCCGCCTCATCTAGATCTCTTAAAATGTCGGCTTGGTATGCCTGCAAGAGCCCCATCGTGTGCAGGCATGCCCCAGCACGACCAGCTGCCATATATGCCTTGCCCACCAACGCTGAAGTCGGACGGCAGGGTTTGGTTGGCAGCGTTGGAGCCTTCAGGGATGACGCAGCGTTGGGTAAGAGGTAAGATGCAAGGGACTTTTCAACCCGTGGCATCACCCCATAGCCATTGCTACGCTGATGTTACGCTTTCTGTATGTCTTAGTGGAAAATTATATTAAAAAGTGACGCAAAAGAACATTCCATAGGTGATTTTGGCCTGGTTGTATTTTGGTACTGTCATTATTATTTTTTTATATTTATTCATATATACAAAAATTATTTAAACACAAATAAAATTTCTCACAAAATTACATGTGATATTTACATCTTTGGACTCAGGACACATAGGACTGCTTATCATTTTCATTTGTATAAAAAAGCTCTTATGTCAATTTCCTGAACCTGTTTTGCACATCTTGTAGACGTCCAAGAAAAAAAAATAGTCAGACCTTCAAATATTGAACTGCATATCTACGTCCAAGAGGGTCCCTATTCAGACGTTCAGGTACTGAACCAGTTTTGCATGTCCACAGACATCCATAAGGGGTCCTAGTCAGACAGTCAGATTGACCCAGTTTTGCATGTCCACAGACATCCAAAAGGGGTCCTAGTCAGACGTTTAGATTGAAACTGGTTTGGCACGTCCACAGATTTCCAAAAAGGGTCCTAGTCAGACATTCAGATTGAACCTGTTTTGCACATCCACAGACGTCCAAAGGGGGTCCTAGACAGACATTCAGATTGAACCTGTTTTGCACATCCACAGACGTCCAAAAGGGGTCCTAGTCAGACGTTCAGATTGAACCAGTTTTGTATGTCCACAGATGTCCAAAAGGGGTCCTAGTCAGATGTTTAAATATTGAACCTGTCTTGGTAGTCCACAGATGTCCAAAAGGGGTCCTAGTCAGACGTTCTGATATTAAGCCTGTATTGCACATCCAGCAGATGTACAAAAGTGGGTCTGACCGTACAAACGTTATAAAGACATGATCTGAATATCTCAATGACGTATGCTTTGACGTATGTTTGCTGGGTAATACTGTCTATCTTTGAAAACACATACACACTGACCTTTACCTGTGATTATTCTGCCCCTTTATGCTGTACTACTTTGAGTTGATGAATGTTTATATGTGAATAAAAGCCAAAATTAAATCTGTTCATCATATAAAGCAATCAAGACTCAAGATTATCTCTTTATGAACTTTTTGAAGCGTCAAAGTGTCAGTTGTGTAGCTGTCAGTGGAGGGACAGAAAGCTCCCAGATTCCATCAAAAATATCTTCATTTGTGTTTTGAAGATGAATGAAAGTCTTACGGATTTGGAACGACATGAGGGTGAGTAATTAATGACAGAATTTTCATCCCTTTAAACCTAGTTTTTTATTTGCTATTGTTATATAAAAAGTACCAAAATGCCCATAGAACAATCCCTAATCATATTATAGTCTTATTTAAGCTGTTCATCTCTGTCTGGGAGGATAACATTTCTTAACATAGAAACTGATTAGGTTGTCAGTCAACTTGACAATGTTTGTTTTTAGTACACCACTCAAAAAAAACAAAAACAAAAAACAACAACAAAAACAACAAAAAAATATAAACAAAGAATCGTGTGAAACCCAGTAAACCTTGAGATTATTACTTGTGACATTAGAACTAAATATATGGATATGAGAACATATGTATAAAACTAAATTAAACAACAATCTCTTAAATATTTTCTATTTTTATTAAACATTTTTTATTAAACATGGACCTTTATTTTCATTAAAATGGCTTATTTCTGCTATTGTAGGATAATTTTGTACATGTAAGAAATAATTTGGATAAGTGCAAACTAGGTGCCAGTAAGATGCCAGTACAGATATACCTGCCAGTACAGATATACCTACAGATATACCTGATGTCATTTTTGCAGCGCGCACATTCGCACCCTTGCGGTCTCAGCAAGTAAACCAGGCTTTAGTGTTGCTTTCGTACTGTAAAAGGCATTGCTTGAGCCATCAGGGCTGATTTACCATAACCATATGGTAAATACGGTTTGTAGTCAGTGGGTTCTAAAGTTACCATCACGACCACCTAGGGATGCCACGGATTATCTGCTATTATGTTTATGTTTTAAAAGTACCAATGCATCAGTTATTTCATTAAAAATGCAATCTCTACATTTTTTTTTTTTCAAATGTAGGTTCTATCTAGCTCTATTTGGACATAATTTCTTTCAGCTTTGATTGGTTTATGTTGCAAAAGCGACATGCAGAGTGTTCTACCTGCGGGGGCTTTGGGGGCTCGAGCCCCTGCCCTTTTTCGAAATGAATCAAAAGTGCCCCTCTCAGACAAATAACAATGATAATATTGTGATCAATAAAACAAAATGCAGTACATGACAGTGTGTACAATAGTAACGAATCGCTCAAAAGTCAGAAAATTCCTGTTTATTTTTTAAATATCTGTCAGTCTGAGGCGTTGCCATAACGCGTTGCT
The DNA here is from genome assembly GCF_019924925.1 of Ctenopharyngodon idella. Classification (NCBI taxonomy): domain Eukaryota; kingdom Metazoa; phylum Chordata; class Actinopteri; order Cypriniformes; family Xenocyprididae; genus Ctenopharyngodon; species Ctenopharyngodon idella. Next base: position 31,954,704 of record NC_067233.1, read on the forward strand.
ATGGGTTGTGTGCGTTTTGATTGACTGACTGATTCTCCACAGTCTGTTTGAAACATATAGAGTGTTGCAGGTATGACATCACTTTGTAGGCCAAAATGTGGAAGTGTGTTAGCCTTTTAAGCACTTCCGGTTCCATCGCCCCGAAGTCAATGAGTTTTTTTAATGGGATTTTGGTTAAATGGCTGAAATAAGGTCTGTGGTGAACGCAAGCTCAAGACAGTTTCATAAAATGCATCAGTATTACCCCACTTGTGATTTTTTTTTAAGCTGTTATGTGTCTTGAAAAAGGCAGTTGCTAACAAGTGGCTAAATGGGACTACACAGGCAGTCAGGGACATTAAACGTCATCACGGCAAAAAGGTAAGCTCAGTCTGCTTTTACAGCCTCATTATGCTCATAATTGTACTCTTATAAACTATTCTAACTCAAACGTGCTGGGAAAATGTTTTTAGATAAAGACTGAAAGAGATGTCAGAAGCTTAGCGATGGTGATGTTGAAGTCGAGCGACCGTGGTATAGTTCGTTTATAGCCTACCTTTAGCTTTTTACTTCTGGCGACTGCATTTAGGCTTCAATATTTATAAAAGTTATGTTCATCTGTAAAAATAATCTTGATGGACAAAACGTGTAAGTATCATAACCCTTTGTTAAACACAGAGCTTATTTTTTGCGATTTTCCAAAAGTCTATGGGAAAAATGCATTGGCTTTTGATCGAGGGAACCCGTGCGCCGCTAACTTCTGGGTTGGCCTACAAAGTGACGTCATACCTGCACCATTCTATAGAGAGTATGCACGTGACGTTACCGTTGGCCATCATGACTGCGGTTACGCCCACTGAATGGCAAAAGACTGAGTGGCACTGTGGCAGCACTGGTTTTCAGCCTGAATGCCGTGAAAAACACACAAAACGCATCCAAAATGGGAAAGATCTTTGGGATTGACTGTACAAATAGCTTTGACACAAAATTTGAGGTATATTTTTACAGACTGCTGAAAGCTACAGAAAAAAGAAGCAAATGGATTGGTGCAATTCACAGAATCAACTGGACTCCAGGCAGAGAAATATGGATTTGCAGTTATCATTTAGTGTCAAAATGTTGGATTTTGGGGTAAAATCATACCCTTTATATTGTATTGTTATATATTGTGTTGACAACTCATCAATTAAATATTTACCATATTCTGCATAATTGGGTGTTTTAAAAAAAAAAAAAAAAAAAAAAACACTGACAAAAACTATACAAGTTTTAGGGCTGGACGATATGACGATATATATAACATTGATATAAGTGATCACTCCGATTTAGACCTACCTATGTTGTAGTTATATAATGTGTTCACAGGCAGATTTGCTTTGTGTATTTCCCCGGCGTCGAAATCAGGCACATATAAATGTCAGGAAACACGATTCCTGGCTGCATGTCAATATCCATGGATTAGGTTTCTTTGACATGTTATAAGGAACACTTTCGTGCCCAACCTTTAGTGTAATCGTTTGTTTTACTCGCGTTTTTGCAGTTTCCCCTATTAAATCCAGTCATGCAGCAGGTTCTTTTGCCACTCAGTCCAGCTGAGGGAGCGTGTTCCGGCGGGAAAGTGACGTTGATGCATACGCTCTATATGGTTGTTTCAAGGAGTGACTCGACGGAAGAAAAAATAAAAAATAAACTTTTTTCATCAATAATCAAAGCTAGTGTGTCGATTTAATTAAAAATCTATATATTATATATTTTAAAATATTACATAATTCATCAATGACCGTTTGTCATGTATAATACACCAACCAATCGTGATCTGGAACAACAAGTTCAAATTTCATTGGACAATGTGAAGTGGAGCGGTAATTTTCCTTTCCAATTCATAAATCGGTTGAAAATTATATGGACAGACAAACTTGCTTTTGTGGAGCGATTTCTGCGGTTTGTCTCACTTTATATACCTAAATTAAATTGCATCAGGGCCGGCTCTAGGCATGGGCAGGGGTGGGCTGAGCCCACCCAATCAGAATTTAGGATAGCGTTAATCAGTTTTTACTTTTTTTATTTTTATGATTTGTGCATTGAATCAAAACAATCTGAGGTGGGCTGTGTGTTGAGAAGTCTGATGAAGTAGGCTACTGCAGAATACCCAAACAATAAAAAAAAAAAAAGAAGAAAAAAAAAGAAAGAAAGAAAGAAAGAAAGAAAGAAAGAAAATTTCAGCAGGCTAATTTTTCTTTTCTTAGCTGAAAGTAGGTTATACGGCGAGGCGCGTTACACTCACACGCTTCAGTGTGTAGCGGAAAAGCAAATGCCGACAATAGCCGCGTTTCCATTACAGATTTGCACAAAACTTTTGTGATATTTTCTAAATGTCGATAAAAAATTATTGCGAAATGACTGCGTTTCCATTAACTGATGTTATGCGCCTAAAACTCTCGCGATGAGTCATTTTCCTCTTGCTATAAGTCATTTTCTAAAAGATACTTCTTTCTGAGAGCTTTATTTGGAGTGTAATATTTGCACTTCTCCCTTTATAAATGTTTCCCTGGGTGCTTTTCAATACTCTAATTGATGTTTCCTCATTTGTTTGTTTGTTTGTTTTTTAATTCTATGAATGCCATTTCAATTCTGTAAATTCACTGCGAAAGCGTCCTGAGGAGCTATGTGAGGATGCACAGGTGCAGAGACATCTAATAATATAAGTTTCTAGTATGTTAATTTCAATTGTTAATAGATAAATACTATTAGATCGCTCGAGGCTCGAGCGCAGCTGATGACGCTTTAAACTGACCCTCGAGGGATCAAGAATATTCCAATAGCCTATACAAATAAGATTTCCTTAGATTACCCCGTCCTCGTTGTCTTATTTTGCATCCTCTCGTTTCATCTATGGGGGTGAAGCTGGGGTGCGAGGAAAGACATGCATAAAAATAAGAAAAGGATCCCTCTCTCGTCTTCTGTACAAACATACCGCGCTATCTTTGAAGAATGATGATTTGACTGTGCGTCAGGTGACCTGTAAATGCGAAAAAACTGTTTGCATTGCAGTTTTGCGAAATATTCCTTTTTCGAATTGCCTGAAAAACCACCTTATGCGAGCGTAAAAACTTTTTTGCGATATATGGGAGTTTTTGCGAAATTGACGTGTTTCCATTGAGCGTATTTTCAATTCGCAGTTTCAATTTGCGCAATTTAAAGAGTAATGGAAACGCGGCTAATCACACGAGATAAAACGGGCAGAAAAAAACGCGTGCTATGCCTTAATTAGATACTTGTAAATATTGATATATACATTTCTATTGCTCTGATTGATTTTAAAGTGTATTTGGCAGCGCGCCGGCAATACTAAAACGGGTCATATGATGAGCAGTTAAAATTGATTCAAGAACGTGCATTTATTGCATGGACGGAGCAAGAACATAATGCAAGTGTTTAAAACGCATATGCATTGTTCATTTGAAACCTTGCCCTCTTTGGCTTGCTGTTAATGCTAAACTGAATGTACGAGGCAACACTGAAGTAAGAATGCGCTGTTTATCTTTGGACCAGTCATACAGAACGCGTTTTTGCGGTTAAAATCGGTCAGTGCAGGTCTAGAGACGTTTGTTGTTGTTGTTGTTTTAAAAGTTGCACTTATTTTAACTTCAGCGCCGCGTTTTTAGAACACTGCGTTATGCAAAAGACGCTGCAAAATTATAGATGCGAGACACAATCGCAAGTCCTTCTTGCCCGTGTTTAAATTGAAAAACAATGGAAAAGTAGTGCAATGGGATGGAAAAACGTGTTCTGTGTGAACGGCCCCATTCTGCGTAATTAAAGTTGCGTTCACTACTAAAATAGTAGGCTTCTGTCGCATTTACTTTCCAAATTGTCACTGGACAGTAGTGAAAATGTGAAAATAGTAGCATTTTATTTGAAGTGTAAGACAAAAACACCCATATCATGGAGAGGCATGTTAGAAAATCTTCAGTATAAATATAGTTAGTAAGAATAGGCTTATCTATCTACCTGTCTACAGTGCTGGTCAGAATTATTTGCCTCCTTTGGTAAATATGATCAAAGTTGGCTGTTAAAAAAATAAATCTGCATTGTTTATCCTTTACATTTCATTCAAAAAATTAGCAAAAATCTAACCTTTCATTGAAGTAAAAGAATTGAAAGTGGGGGGAAAATCACATTTTTTGCCATAGATATTCTTATAACATGTTACGTTAAAATACCAAGCGTTACGTTATTCTCATGATATCTGAAAATAAAACATGAAAGAAAAATTGACAGCCCATTCAGTCAAACTGACGGATAAGCTTTATTTGTAGGGCAACCTTATGATTTGAAACGATTCGTTTGTCTTTTTAAATGGAAGTTCCCCAAACCGGAAGTGCAACCCATAATTCAAAACACAGTAGGCTAGTCAGGAATAAGGTGGATTGAATAGGCCTATACTTTAAAATATAATTTATTCCTGTGATCAAAGCTGAATTTTCAGTATCATTACTCCAGTCTTCAGTGTCACATGATCCTTCAGATATCATTCTAATATGATGATTTATTATCAATGTTGGAAGCAGTTGTGCTGCTTGATATTTTTTATATCCTGCTGTGATACTTTTTTCAGGATTCTTTGATTAATAAAGTAAAAAAATAACAGCATTTATTCAAAATAGAATTTTTTTCTAACAATATAAATTGTAGCGTCTGTGCAAAATCGGAACTGCCAGCCAACTTTAGAATCTTCAGAATGCTTTTAGCCTCCTGAACTGTGCGTGTAAATCACGAATCGGCTCCGGCAAGTCCGGGACCAATTGCCCCATTGGCACCTTTGTTACCTCATTGAAGAAAAACAGAAGATATTCTCACCAGCTCCAGGGACTTCAAAGAGTCACCCTGGTGGGCCTAAGGGCCATGTGGTCACAGACACCGGCCACAACCCCAATACACACACACATACAGACACTCACAAACACGCATGGAGATTGTGAATGTACATTTATCCTCCAAATATGACTGTGCCAAAGTGTACCCGTCATTGTATTTCAAGTTGCATGTATGTATCCCTAGTATATAAGCTTAGCTATGGCTGTAGTTGTATTAGTTTTATTCTAAAGTATAAACTGTATCGCCCCTTTTATGTCTTTGCCATCTGACAAGTTTGGTCTCATTGTAAAGCTTTCGTTATGCCCTAATTGAAAATGTATGTCACATTACTGTAAAATGCATTCTTCTATTTTTAATGGTACTTTGAAGAAAATGTACTCAGATCTGACACTTCATACACCATGCAAATTAGGTCATAAATGGAGACAAAGAAAAAGTTTGCCCGCCAAAATCGCACCCTCATCATTGGCTGATGTACCTAAGGAGGCGTTCTGGTCTGTTGTCCTTAAAACACAATGACACACGTCTCTCGATTGTCACTCAATTGTCCCTCGCCATTTCACGCACGTCTCTCCCACGCGTCTCGACGACCGCACTTCCATCACGCGCTCCTCTTCTTCGGGACGACCATCTTTTTGGCACAAGTTTTCTTTTGTCAAGCCTTCTTCATCCGTCACCCGAAGTCTTCACTCTTCATCGCCTAGGAGACGGACTCTTTCGTCTTTGTTTTCCGGTTATCTTACTCTTAAGTTAAACCCTTGTTTGAAAATCCCGCTGAAGAACCCTTTCTCGGAAAAGGACCAATAGCTCCAGCCACACGAACTGAAACTCCTGCAGAAACACAGCACCTGAACCTATGCAAGTATAGAACCATTCTTTTCAAAGCGTTTTAAGCTCGATGTGTAAGCTGAGTTTCCTTGCTGGCTCTCAAAGGTTTTAACTGTTCGTAATTTGCCATTTCTTTGATCACCTCTGTTTTCTTGACTTTACTTTCGTTTTCTATATATGTGTATTATTTGTGTATATTTAGCCTCTGTATCCGTAGTTTCATATATTAAATACATTGTATTCATGCTCGATTGTTTCTGCTGCTCATTCAGAAAACCAAGTCACTTCTACATTGATTCTGCAACACTGCTTTACGCTTTAATGCTATAATAGGAAGTTATTCTCGTGGCCAGAGAATAACATTTCTTTTATAATAGTCTATGAGAAAACCCATAGTTTGCTGGACAAACTAGGATAGTTCCCTTTCAGTCGGTCACGTTCGACGTACGTCAGTAGTGACCGACGAATTGGGATATCGCTAGAGAGCCCTATCAGCTTCGAGTGAACTACAACAGGCCAATGGAGTTGGCGTGCGATATTTGCATAATGCGCACCGCCCCCGCCAGGTGGTATAAATAGGGGAGCAGATGCAATCGCACTCTGTCTTTCGCTTCGGAGCCATCTAGTGTGTTTCCAGCTTTCAGACTTCAGTGAATTCTTCAAGCTAAAAAAAAGGAAAATTTCTTTTTCTTGTGTTGGTGCAACGGCACTCCAGCGAGGTCGCGAGCTTCCGAGGAGCCTGAGCTTAAAGCTCTCAACTGCTGTTTTTACAGCACTCAGTTTCCATTTCCCAGCATTGTGGTCTGTTGCGATTTGGGCCGGTTCCTCCGTTGTGTTCGGGGAGTGGTGTACCCGAACACATCGTGACACTCCCTGTGTGCTTCAGCACAAGAGAGCTGAATTTTTCCCCTCCTAAAAGAGCTTCACAGACGAACCCTGCGTCTTTTTCAAGATGTCATTTCGTCTGTGCGTTACTGGATGCGGTCGTTCATTGGTCCCCGCTGACGGCCACAATCGCTGCATCACGTGCCTGGGCATTCAGCACGCTGAAGCAGCTTTTGTGGATAGTTCATGTTCTCACTGTGGGAACATGACTATTGCAGTGTTGAGATCGAGACTCTCGTTCCTTGGTTCTCAGGGAGCGGGGGTCCCCTCCCCTATGCCCCGTGCCGCCGTTTTCTCTGGCTTCGGCCGGGGTGACGGTGCGCCGGCGTGTAGGCAGGGTGATCTGAGGATCACGGTCAGGGCTTCCCCGCCGAGCACCGCTCCGCGGGCCCCTGTCCCCTCTACCTCACTGCAACCGGTGGTGTTGCCGATTGAGCGTGCTGGTCCCTCTACGGAGCGACCAGCCGTTTCTTTCGGAGCACCGGCGGATGACTGCATGTCGATCGCGGCATCGGAAGGTGAGCAAGAGTCCTCGGGAGATGAAGACTCGGCTGCGTTACCTCCCTCCGGGACCGTAGCGTTGTCCGAGCCTGATCCTGAGTTGACGGCTATGCTTTCCCGGGCTGCCGAGAAGGTCGGGCTCGTCTGGAACCCTCCACCGTGTCCCGAACCTTCTCGGCTCGATGATTGGTACCTCGGGGCGGCCCGCGCTGGTCCCCAGCGCCCCGCCCCGATGCCATTCTTCCCGGAGGTGCATGATGAGGTGACCAGGTCCTGGCGGACGCCCTATAGCGTTCGTGCGAGACCTGGTCCCTCGTCCGCCTTCACCAACCTGGATGGCGGGGAGGCTAGGGGATATACGCGGATTCCCCCAGTCGAGAGGTCTGTTGCGATGCAACTGTGTCCAACGGCCTCTGGCTGGCGCGGTGAGCCGCGTCTCCCATCCCGGGCCTGTAAATTCTCGTCAGGCTTGACAGAGAAAGCTTACAGAGCCTGCGGACAGGCTGCCTCTGCCTTGCATGCCATGGCCCTTTTGCAAGTTCATCAGGCAAAAGCGTTGATGGAAATGCCCCAGGGAGGTCTTGACCAGCAGCTGCTTGGGGAGCTGCGTGCCGCCACGGACCTCGCCCTCCGGGCGACTAAGGTGACGGCACGTTCTGTTGGTCAGGCGATGGCCACGCTTGTGGTCCAGCAACGCCACCTTTGGCTGACCCTTGCTGATATGAGGGATACCGACAAATATCGGTTCCTGGACTCCCCCATATCACAGGTCGGCCTTTTCGGCGACGCGGTAGAGAGCTTCGCCCAGCAGTTCTCTGCCGCCCAGAAGCAGGCTGAGGCTATCAAACACGTCCTGCCCCGGCGGTCCGCTGCTGCCTCCACCCCGCCGCCGGCAGCACAGCCTCAGCCCGCTCGTCGCCGAGGGCGCCCGCCTGCGTCGTCCTCCGCCCCTGCTAAGTTGGCAAAGCAGCAGCCTACACCAGCCAAACAGCAGGGTGCCGGTCGCGGACGCGGCGCCCAGCCCGCTCAGGCCAAGCCAGGTGGCAAGAGGTCGAGGAAGACGCGACCCTGAGACGGGCGACCTGGAGGGGAAGGTTCCTGCTCTTCGGGAGAGGACTCCATCGTCTCTCCCACCCCCGGAGGAGGGCCGGGGGGAATTTGTGAAATTGTCTGTCCCGCCGCTGGCTCTCCGGAGTCCAGCGGTACCCACTTCATCACAAAAAGAGCAGTTTCCCAATCCTCCAGGTCACAAGAGACTGTGGCTGTCAGCGCGCGAGGCTCCGCCTTGCCACTCGCAGCCCACTCTCACTTCGCCAGCAGGTCCCAGTGTGATGGTCGAGGCCGCCCCCCAGCCGTCTCCCATTCACACTGTCACCTCGCAGAGTCTGACCCCACTTCGGGCCGCTGCGCCGTCCGAGTCGGGTTCCAGCACTCTGCTTCGCTGCCCCACCCCCGGTGCGTCTGTGGTGCCTTTGGTCCCGCTGGCTCGGTGTCTGGAAGCCTGGATAGCGCTCCCCAGCCCGTCCCGCTGGCTCATTCGCACTCATCAGACTCGGCTATGCGATTCAGTTCGCCCGGCGTCCCCCGGTCTTCAGGGGTGTCCACTACACTCAGGTGTCCCTGGACAATGCACCTGTTCTCCGGGCGGAGATTGCTGTCCTCCTGGCGAAGGATGCAATCGAGCCGGTCCCTCCAGCCGATATGAAGTCAGGGTTCTACAGCCCCTACTTCATTGTACCCAAGAAGGGCGGTGGGCTATGGCCAATCCTGGATCTGCGTGTCCTGAACCGGTCCCTTCACAGGCTGCCGTTCAAGATGCTTACGCAGAAGCGCATTTTCGAATGCGTCCGTCCCCAGGATTGGTTTGCAGCGATCGACCTGAAGGACGCGTACTTTCATGTCTCGATTCTGCCTCGTCACAGACCCTTCCTGCGGTTTGCGTTCGAGGGTCGGGCATATCAGTACAAAGTCCTACCCTTCGGGCTGGCCCTGTCGCCCCGCGTCTTCACGAAGGTTGCGGAGGCGGCCATTGTTCCGCTCAAGGAACAGGGCGTTCGCATCCTCAACTACCTCGACGACTGGCTCATCCTGGCCAGCTCGCGGGAGCAGTTGTGCGAACACAGGGACATGGTGCTAGCTCACCTCAGTCGGTTGGGTCTTCGGGTCAACTGGGACAAGAGCAAACTCTCCCCCGGGCAGAGGATCTCTTATCTCGGTATGGAACTGGATTCGGTCGCCCGGACTGCGCGCCTCACCGAGGAGCGCGTCCAGTCAGTGTTGACCTGCCTGAGTACGCTCAAGCGCAGGACAGCGGCCCCACTGAAACTCTTTCAGAGGCTCCTGGGGCATATGGCATCCGCAGCCGCAGTCACGCCGCTCGGATTGCTTCATATGAGGCCGCTTCAACACTGGCTCCGCGGCCGGATCCCGAGATGGGCGTGGCAGCGCGGTACGTTCCGTGTTCCCGTGACACCGAACTGCCGTCGCACCCTCACCAAGTGGTCGGACCCTTCGTTCCTGCGGGCTGGAGTTCCCCTCGAACAAGTGTCCAGGCATGCTGTGGTCCACACAGATGCCTCTGCCACAGGGTGGGGGGCCACGTACAACGGGCATGCAGCGTCGGGTCTGTGGACGGGGCCCCAACTGCATTGGCATATCAATTGCCTCGAGTTGCTAGCAGTACGTCTTGCACTGGGCCGCTTCCAGGAGCTGTTGACAGACAAGCACGTACTGGTCCGCTCGGACAGCACTGCGGCCGTTGCGTACATCAACCAGCAGGGTGGTCTACGCTCCCGCCGTATGTCGCAACTCGCCCGCCATCTCTTGCTATGGAGTCAGAAGCATCTGAGGTCGCTTCGTGCCATTCACGTCCCAGGCGTGCTCAACCGTGCAGCCGACGAGCTCTCACGGCAGCCTCCGCTTCCGGGCGAATGGCGGCTCCATCCCCAGGTGGTCCAGCTGATCTGGCAGCGCTTCGGCGAGGCACAGATAGATCTGTTCGCCTCCCCGGAGACTGCCCACTGCCAGTTGTTCTATTCCCTGACCGGCAGCACGCTCGGCACGGATGCCCTGGCAATCAGCTGGCCCCGGGGCCTACGCAAATATGCGTTTCCCCCAGTGAGCCTTCTCGCACAGCTCCTGTGCAAAGTCAGGGAGGACGAGGAGCAGGTCTTGTTAGTGGCTCCATATTGGCCCACTCGGACCTGGTTCTCGGACCTCACGCTCCTCGCGACAGCACCTCCCTGGCCCATTCCTCTGAGGAAGGACCTCCTGACTCAGAGACGGGGCACCCTCTGGCACCCGCGTCCCGACCTGTGGAAACTCCATGTGTGGTCCCTGGACGGGACGCGGAGGTTCTGAGTGATCTCCCGCAAGCGGTCGCAGACACCATCACTTCCGCTAGAGCTCCTTCTACGAGGAACCTCTATGCGCTGAAGTGGAACCTATTCGTCGAATGGTGTTCCTCTCAACCAGAGCGAGAGGACCCCCGATCATGTTCGGTCAGAACCGTGCTTTCCTTTCTGCAAGAGGGCCTGGAGCGAAGGCTGTCTCCCTCCACCCTCAAGGTGTATGTTGCCGCTATCGCCGCACATCACTATGCAGTTGATGGTAAATCGCTAGGGAAGCACGATCTGATCGTCAGGTTCTTGAGGGGGGCGAGGAGACTGAATCCTCCCCAGCCCCCCTCTGTACCCTCTTGGGATCTGACCCTGGTTCTTACATCTCTCCGGGGTCGTCCCTTCGAGCCTTTGCAATCAGTCGAGTTAAAAGTACTGTCCCTAAAGACCGTCCTCCTGGTTGCATTGGCCTCGCTCAAGAGGGTAGGGGACCTGCACGCATTTTCGGTTGACGAATCGTGCCTGGAATTCGGGCCCGGTGACTCTCACGTTATCCTGAGACCCCGGCCTGGATATGTGCCCAAGGTTCCTACCACTCCCTTTCGAGACCAGGTAGTGAACCTGCAAGCGCTGCCTTCGGAGGAGGCAGACCCAGCCCTAGCTTTGCTCTGTCCCGTCCGCGCGCTGCGCCTGTACGTGGACAGAACGCGAAGCTTCAGGACCTCAGATCAGCTCTTTGTCTGTTACGGAGGCCAGCAGAAGGGAAAGGCTGTCTCCAAGCAGAGGATGGCCCACTGGATAGTGGACGCCATCGCCCTGGCGTACGAGTCCCAGGGCGTGCCTTGCCCGTTCAGGTTGAGAGCCCACTCCACCAGAGGAGTGGCCTCTTCCTGGGCGCTGGCGCACGGCGCCTCGCTGACAGATATCTGTAGAGCTGCGGGCTGGGCGACACCTAACACGTTCGCTAGATTCTATAGCCTTCGTGTAGAACCGGTATCTTCCCGTGTACTCGCTTCCACCAGCCGGTAGACGCGAAGAGCCCGTTCTAGTGTCGGCTTGCAATGCCACTCCCGCCCCCTGGGCCGGATACGTGCATCCTTTTTACTCCAGTCGAGTTCCCCGCTTGGCGAACCCTGTCGAGTTCCTCCGCCTCCCCCTTCGGCTCGGACATTGCGGAGTGTCTGATGCCAGGCCAAACCTCCGTCACCGACGTTGACGTTTGGCTGGGTTCCACATGTCGTGACCCCTCCACGTGAGCAGTCCCATGTGTGTATTTGTCCACGGTCAACTCCCTACGGCGAGCCCGTGTCTTCCCTAGCAGAGCCAGCTCTGCTGTCACCTGTCAGATGAGTCTCCCCCTACCCAGGTGGAGCCATCCCAGGGACTCCATATGCGTACTGCCCACGGCCAGTCCATATGTGTACTCTCCACGTAAATTCCTCCCCTACAGGTGGGTAGTGGTCTCCGCAGCGTCCCCTACGGGTTCGCTTCCCCAGTGTAGTCTAGTTTACTTAGTGGGTATATCGGAACAGCAGTAGACTCTCTCGGCGTAAGCTCGCCCCCTTCCCCGTCCCACTGGTGCGCCGGGTGGCTAGAGCTTGCGCTGGGCACTGGAAGGGGTTCATACTGTGGCGCTTTATTTGGGATCCCAATTCGTCGGTCACTACTGACGTACGTCGAACGTGACCGACTGAAAGGGAACGTCTCGGTTACGTATGTAACCCTCGTTCCCTGAAGGAGGGAACGGAGACGTACGTCCCGTCGCCACAGTTGCTGTACCCTCGCTGTAGTGCGGACTAGATTGTCTCCTCAGCGAAAAACAGAGTGCGATTGCATCTGCTCCCCTATTTATACCACCTGGCGGGGGCGGTGCGCATTATGCAAATATCGCACGCCAACTCCATTGGCCTGTTGTAGTTCACTCGAAGCTGATAGGGCTCTCTAGCGATATCCCAATTCGTCGGTCACTACTGACGTACGTCTCCGTTCCCTCCTTCAGGGAACGAGGGTTACATACGTAACCGAGATGTTTTTCTAGACAACTATTAAACTAGAACTAATCATATATGTAATTGATTATAATCCATTGTAATTAATTCACAATATATGTGTATAATTCCCTCTTGGGTCGATCTATATCATTATTAATCATAAGGCGTTATGATTTAATATATATATATATATATATATATATATATATTTCACCCATGATTTGAGCTAATTGATTAAATACCTGATTCGCTACAAAATATTCATCAAAGAATCCTAGTATCAAAGGTTATAAAGAAGTATCACATGTTATAAAAAATATTAAGCAGCACAACTGTTACCAACATTGATAATAAATCATATTAGAATGATTTCTGAAGGATCATGTGACACTGAAGACTGGAGTAATGATGCTGAAAATTCAGCTTCGATCACAGAAATAAATTATATTTTGAAGTATATTAAAATAGAAAACCATTATTTTAAACTGTAATAATATTTCACAATATTACTGTTTTTTTCTGTATTTTTCTTCAAATATATGCAGGCTTGATGATAATTGATTTTTGTTTTTTGTTTTTTTTGTTTTTTTACATTGCCCCTTTTTACATTTGAGTCCCTGCCCCTGAGGAACTCTCTGCACGTCCCTGATTTTGAAATGTTAAAAATCGTAGCTTCATCGGAATGAGATGACACTTGGTGACTTTTGTCGCATTAGCAATATGAACACACAAAAGATCAAGGACATTATTCAGACATGTTAAAGGGTCAAAAAAAAAAAAAAAAAAAGTCACACTTACCTTCTTTACGGTCAAAAATGACCGACATAGGACATGAATGAGAAATATGAAAAAATATGAAAACTCAGAGAATCTTTTGTTGGTACAAACTACAAATCAGCCATTGTGCAGAAAAAAAGTGCACAGCAATGCAAGCGGCACAAGCGGCAACCTCTCTTCAACCTTCTCTTGAAGCCAATACTGAAGTAACTTAAACTGCAATTCATTGACTCGGACAGGCTCCAAAAGAGAGCAGAATCTCATTGTCCCCCATGTTAAAATGCCCAAATTTACAGCAGAAAAAAAACATGTTTACAGCTGGTACAAATTGTGGTTTTGGTCTATACTGCTAATTTTGCCCTTCATGACAACTCTGAGGGAGGTGAATTTTTTTTATAATTCATCGTTTTTAATTATATTAAGCCTTAAAGTTCTGCATAATTAAGGGCGTGGCCACTTGAGTGACAGGTGGATTGCACTGCTGTCTGTGAGCTGTCACTTTACCTCAGCTAATTCCAGCCGCTGAACTTGGCATCTCTGCCGTGTTTGTGCTTTTTTCGGGATTATTTTATACAATTATAAAATAATATGGCTTGCTGCATTAATGGTCGAGACTCGAGACAGATGTGCATTTGTGTACATGTGCACGCATGCGGAAGATAAACAGAACACACGCTGTTGGATAGTGGCATTGGCTAAAAGTTTTGTTCGTGAGATTTACCACAATGACAATGGCGGGAGGATATAAAACTCTGGCACCACTGCTTGGATATTTTAACTAAAACTGCTGCATTTTGAAAAAAATATACTTAAGACTCTCAGACAAATGAGCCCGCGTCCAATGTATACGATCATATACAGTTTTACAAAATAAACGCTGCTCAGGTTGCATAATTTCTTGAAGAACGATGATGGAGAGCAGATCATTCAGAAGAAATGTGATGCAAACAATGGACAATATATCAATATTTCATGGATTTAATGCTTTTGTGGACAAAAAGTACTATTTTTTGTTTTTCAAAGGACATTCATGGACGTTTTACCCAAGTGCCACGGATTGGATTCATCTCGCGATCGCTATTTCATTATAAAGGTATGGAGTCCCATTTTGATTTTGTGTGTTGTCATTTGCACACCCGTCAAAAATGACAATTACTGGTGCTGGAGCAACCAGGCACCTCAGTTCCAACCACATCCCACCTTTTTGCCCATTTTCAGTTATCAGGGAGTGACGTGCGGTGACGCGCTGCTAAGATGGCAGCAGCCTCAGTTATCGCTTCAAAAATGCTCTTCAGAAATCTACGGGTGATGTCATGGACACTGCGTCCATATTTTTTTTACAGTCTATGGTTCGAAATGTCCCTTAGGTGGTGGTAACCTGATACTACTACTAACAACAACAACAACAACAACAGAACACATTACATAATTGTTGTTATTAAATTAAATATCTGGACATTTAACACTTATTTAATAACATTACAGATTGATCTGAATAAACAGGGTGTGTGCAACTTTGGTGTGTAAGACACCAAACCGGGTAGCTGTATTTTGTGCGAACGATATAAATCATAATGTGATTTTGTAGAAATTGTAATCGTGCTAAAAAAAAAAAAAGTAACCATTAAAATGTCTTTACATAAAGGACCCGATCAATGCACAGTACAAGCGCAGCGTTGAGCTTCTTGACTCTGTTCAGTAAGGAGCATTTTGATTGGTGGAATAAAAGCTCACAGCGACTGGCTAAACAGAACATCCTCCAAAAAAAGATATTTATGAATCTTAACCTGTCAGGAAGGTCTCAGAAATACCGCACACAAATTCAAAGCAGTCCACGCATGTGTGACTAATTGGAAATGCAAATTCAATGATCCATAAATACATGTAACATCATTCATAAATGTGTGATGGAAATTCAAGAACTTGACATATACATATTTGTGTAAACATTTTAAATTTATTTAGGTAAGATGCATTTGTGTGAGCATTTGGGGAAATATTTATGCTTTTACTTCTGTAGGGGAGAGTGGGGTAAGATGATCCGTTTTTTACTTATGTGGTCCTCAAGATAAGGGAAAATGAGGCAGAAGTATAATGAAAGTATCTTAATTAATTTCAGGATGCTTCCTATCATTTTAAATGATAAGAATGCATCTATGACAAATGGTTCTAAAAATATGGTTTCTTATAACAAAGTCTTCCTGTGGCTCAATTTACCCCAGGTTAGGGGTAAGTTGATCCGACTCAGAAGGTGGGTGTAAACTGACCATCTAACTGAATTTGAATCAAACCCAGGTGAAATTTTAAAGATAATGTACCTATTTTAAAAACTAATTTAATAATCAAATTTCCTTTTACAAATATTCATATTTCTTTTTTTAAAGCTAACTTAAACAACATAAAAGCAACCAAATGAAGTTGAAATTTCAGTATCTTTAATTGTTTGCATTTCTGAAACAATATGTTGAACACCAAAGTTCTAACCTTTCCAAAAACATACTAAACAGAGAGTTTGTTGAGTAAAATTAAATAAAAGCTAAATAAGAATGAATAAATGTCACTGAAACTAATAAACATTTTAGTCAAAAGGTTCTTGACATGGTAGTTCCCTTTCAGTCGGTCACGTTCGACGTACATCAGTAGTGACCGACGAATTGGGATATTGCTAGAGAGCCCTATCTGCTTCGAGTGAACTAAAACAAGCCAATGGAATTGGCGTGCAATATTTGCATAATGAGCACCGCCTCTGCCAGGTGGTATAAATAGGAAGCAGATGCAATCGCACTCTGTCTTTCGCTTCGGAGCCAACCTGTGTGTTCCTGCTATTAGACTGAGAGTGACTTCTCAAGCCTGGCATTATGGCACCTTACAGCGAGACCGCAAGCTTTCCCAGAGTGAGCTTCTCGAGCTGTTATACAGCTCTCAACTGCTGTTTTCACGGCATTATTTGCCCCGTTTGGTTTGCAATTTGGGCCGGTTCCTCTGTGTCTGTGACTCAGGGAGTGAAGAGTGTACCTGCAGTCACATCGCGGCTGTTCCCTGTGTGCTTCGGCACAAAGAACAAGAGCTTCTAAAAGAGCTTCACAGACGGACGCTGCGTCTTTTTCAAGACGTCATTCTGTCTATGCATTTCTGGTGGCGGTCGTTTCCTATCCTTATTGACGGCCACAATCACTTTCTCTCATGTCTGCTTAGCGTGCTGAGACTGTGTTTGTGGGTGGTTCATATTCTCTCGTGAGAGCATGCCCACGTTGGCGCGTTGTTCGTCTTGCCTTTCTCGTAAGGGCTTGAGTGCTCAGCGTGCTGTGTGCCGTCGAGCTGTTGGCTGACAGCGCGGGTTGCCATGGCAACCCAGCACGTTGTTCGGCGCTCTAGATGCGTGGTTGAGACTCGAGTGAATAGGTGAGGTGGAGTCCCCTCACCTATTCCCCGATCTAGTTTCTTTTTCTGAATCAGAAAAGTGCTACTTTGGTGAATAAGCCAGGGTGACCAGAGGATCACAGTGGGGCAATACCCGGCGAGCCTATCTCCGTGGGCCCCCCACTCCTCTAGTGCATCGAAAACATGTGGTGACTGTGTTCGTGGGTGGTTTATGTTTAGTAACAACATGGCCACGTCGGCGCTCAGCGCTCCGTGTGTCGTCCAGTAAGATGGCCACGTTCACTGTCCCACATGGCTGGTAGCTTCTGGGTGGATTGCTGGTCCTTTTCATGGGGGACCTAGCGTCTTAGTCAGGGCTCCAGCAGAGGATAAGATGTTGACTGCTACATTGGAGAGAGGGTTGTTGGGCTCTGGACATGAAGATAAGGCTGAGCGTCCCACGGTTGTGATGTGCTCATGCTGAATCAGATTCAGAGTTAACAACCATGCTTTCCCGGGCCCCTGGGGGCGTAGTGCGACGTGTACTCGCCTTGCCCCGCCCCCTGTCTTTAGTCTGGACGTGCATGAAAACTTGGCAGTTTGGAAGCCTTTTTTGGTGCCAAATATGGAATGCCAAAAGGGCCATAATCTGCATTAAAAGTTTTTTCTCTCTCACTACCCTCTATGGTGGGGTGGCAGTGCTACGGGCACACCACCTCTGCCCTGCATGTGTCTTAGCCCCTGGCAAGTCTGTGGAAGGCCAAAGCACTCATTGCATTGGGTAGTTCTGAGTCGGAGTTGAGCTACGTGTGTTGCAAGTCATAGCGCAGGCCCCTGGCCAGACAATGTCCACCATGGTGGTCCAGAAACACCCCTGGCTAGCCTTGCAGAGGTGTGAGTTGTTGTCAAAGTGCGCTTTCTCGATGCTCTCATCTCACAAGCTGGCCTAAAACCCAGCCCGCTCAGCCCGCAGCCAAGCCAGCTGGCTAGCGAGAAGCGGTCCTGGAAAAACGGGCGACCTGGAGCTGAGGTAAACAGTTCTTCGGGAGACGATGCCCGCATCGCTCCCTCCCCGGAGGAGGGCCGGGTGGAGAATTTTGGTCTGTTCCGCCGCTGGCTCTCCGGAGTCCAGCGATACCCACGAAGTAGAACTGTTTCCTAATCCTCCAGGTCCCAAGAGGGCGCGGCTGGCAGTGCGCAAGGCCCCGCCTCGCCACTCTCAGCCCCCTCTCACTTCGCCAGCAGGTCCCAGTGTGTTGGTAGAGGCCGCCTCCCATGTGCCGTCTCCCATACACACTGCCACCTTGCAGAGTCTGACCCCACTTCGGGCCGCTATGCCGTCCGAGTCGGGTCCCAGCACTCTACCTCGCTGCCCCACGCCCCGGTACGTCTCTGGTGCATTTGGTCCTGCTGGCTCGGTGTCTGGAAGCCTGGCTAGCACTTCCGAGCCCGTCCCGCTGGCTCATTTGTACCATCAGACTTGGCTATGCGATTCAGTTCCCCGGCGTCCCCCGGTGTTCAGGGGTGCCCATTACACTCGTGTGTCCCTGGACAATGCACCTGTTCTCCGGGCGGAGATTGCTGTCCTCCTGGTGAAGGATGCAATCGAGCCGGTCCCTCCAGCCGATATGGAGTCAGGGTTTTACAGCCCCTACTTCATTGTACCCAAGAAGGGCGGTGAGCTACGGCCAATCCTGGATCTGCATGTCCTGAATCGGTCCCTTCACAGGCTGCTGTTCAAGATGCTTACGCAGAAGCGCATTTTCGAATGCATCCGTCCCCAGGATTGGTTTGCCGCGATCGACCTGAAGGACACGTACTTTCATATCTCGATTCTGCCTCGACACAGACCCTTCCTACTGTTTGCGTTCGAGGGTCGGCATATCAGTACAAGGTCCTAACCATGCGGGCTGGCCCTGTCGCCCCGCGTCTTCATGAAGGTTGCGGTGGCGGCCATTGTTCTGCTCAAGGAACAGGGCATTCGCATTCTCAACTACCTCGACGACTGGCTCATTCTGGCCAGCTCGCGGGAGCACTTGTGCGAACACACGGACATGGTGTTAGCTCACCTCAGCCGGTTGGGTCTTCGGGTCAACTGGGACAAGAGCAAACTCGCCCCCGGGCAGAGGATCTTTTATCTCGGTATGGAACTGGACTCGGTCGCCCAGACAGTGCGCCTCACCGAGGAGTGCATCCAGTCAGTGTTGAACTGCCTTAGTACGCTCAAGCGCAGGACAGCGGCCCCACTGAAACTCTTTCAGAGGCTCCTGGGGCATATGGCATCCGCAGCCACAGTCACGCCGCTCGGATTGCTTCATATGAGGCCGCTTCAACACTGGCTCCACGGCCGGGTCCCGAGATGGCCGTGGCAGCGCGGTACGTTCCGTGTCCCCAGGACACTGAACTGCCGCCGCACCCTCACCCAGTGGTCGGACCCTTCGTTCCTGCGGGCAGGAGTTCCCCTCAAACAAGTGTCTAGGCATGCTGTGGTCTACACAGATGCTTCTGCCACGGGGTGGGGAGCCACGTACAACGGGCATGCAGTGTCAGGTCTGTGGACGGGGCCTCAACTGCAGTGGCATATCAATTGCCTCGAGTTGCTAGCAGTACGTCTTGCACTGAGCCGCTCCTAGAAGCTGTTGACATACAAGCACGTACTGGTCCGCTTGGACAGCACTGCGGCCGTTGCATACATCAACCATCAGGGTGGTCTACGCTCCCGCCGCATGTCGCAACTCGCCGCATGTCGCCATCTCTTGCTATGGAGTCAGAAGCATCTGAGGTCACTTCGTGCCATTCATGTCCCAGCCTGCGCTTCCGGGCAAATGGAGACTCCATCCCCAGGTGGTCTAGCTGACTTGGCAGCGCTTCGGGGCCACACAGATAGATCTGTTTGCCTCCCCGGACACTGCCCACTGCCAGTTGTTCTATTCCCTAACCGAGGGCACGCTCGGCACGGATGCTCTGACACACAGCTGGCCCCGGGGCCTACGCAAATATGCGTTTCCCCCAGTGAGCCTTCTCGCACAGCTCCTGTGCAAAGTCAGGGAGGACGAGGAGCAGGTCTTGTTAGTGGCTCCATATTGGCCCACTCGGACCTGGTTTTCGGACTTGACGCTCCTCGCGACAGCACCTCCCTGGCCCATTCCTCTGAGGAAGGACCTTCTGACTCAGAGACGGGGCACCCTCTGGCACCCGCGTCCCAACCTGTAGAAACTCCATGTGTGGTCCCTGGATGGGACGCGGAGGTTCTAAGTGATCTCCCGCAAGTGGTTGTAGACACTATCACTTCCGCTAGAGCTCCTTCTACGAGGAACCTCTATGCATTGAAGTGGAACCTGTTCATCGAATGGTGTTCCTCTCACTGAGAGGACCCCCGATCATGTTCGGTCAGGTCTGTGCTTTTCTTCCTGCAAGAGGGCTTGGAGCGAAGGCTGTCTCCCTCCACCCTCAAGGTGTATGTTGCCGCTATTGCCGCACATCACGATGCAGTTGAAGGTAAGTCATTGGGGAAGCACAACCTGATCGTCAGGTTCCTGAGGGGGGTGAGGAGACTAAATCTGCCTCGCCCTTCCTTTTTACCCTCTTGGGGTCTCTCCCTGGTTCTTACATCTCTCCGGGGTCATCCCTTCGAGCCTTTGCAGTCAGTCGAGTTAAAAGTACTGTCCCTTAAGACCGTCCTCCTGGTTGCATTTGCCTCGGTGAAGAGGGTAGGGGACCTGCATGCATTTTCGGTCGACGAATCGTGCCTGGAATTCGGGCCCGGTGACTCTCACGTCATCCTGAGACCCCGGCCTGGATATGTGCCCAAGGTTCCTACCACTCCCTTCAGAGATCAGGTAGTGAACCTGCAAGCGCTGCCTTCGGAGGAGGCAGACCCAGCCCTGGCTTTACTCTGTCCCGTCCGCGCTCTGTGCCTGTACATGGATAGAACGCGAAGCTTTAGGACCTCAGATCAGCTCTTTGTCTGTTACGGAGGCCAGCAGAAGGGAAAGGCTGTCTCCAAGCAGAGGATGGCCCACTGGATAGAGGACGCCATCGCCTTGGCTTATCAGTTCGCTAGATTCTATAGCCTTCGTGTGGAACCGGTATCTTCCCGTGTACTCGCTTCCAGCGGCCGGTAGATGCAAAGACTCCGTTCTAGTGTCGGCTTGCAATGCCACTCCCGCCCCCTGGGCCGGATACGTGCATCCCTTTACTCCAGTAGAGTTCCCTGCTTGGCGAACCCTGTTGAGTTCCTCTGCCTACCCTTGTGGCTCGGACATTGCGGAGTGTCTGATTCCAGGCCAAATGTCCGTCACCGACGTTGATGTTTGGCTGGGTGCCATATGTCGTGACCCCTCCACGTGAGTGGTCCCATATGTGTATTGTCTACGGTTAACTCCCCACGGTGAGCCCGTGTCTTTCCCTTAGCAGAGCCAGCTCTGCTGTCACCTGTCAGATGAGTCTCCCCCTATCTCTAGGCTGGAGCCATCCCAGGGACTCCATATGCGTACTGCCAGCGGCCAGTCCATATGTGTATCTCCACGTAAATTCCTCCCCTGCAGGGTAGGTTGTGGCCTCCGCAGCATCCCCTATGGGTTCGCTTCCCCAGTGCTGTCTAAGTCTTACTGTAGTGGGTCTTGCGGAACAGCAGTAGACTCTCTCAGTGTTAGCTCACCCCCTTCTTCGCTCCACTGTTGCGCCGGGTGGCTAGAGCTTATGCTGGGCGCTGAAAGGGGTCTGTAACTGTGGCGTTTTATTTGGGATCCCAATTCGTCAGTCACTACTGACGTACGTCGAACGTGCCCAAATGAAAGGGAACGTCTCGGTTACGTATGTAACCCTCGTTCCCTGAAGGAGGGAACGGAGATGTACGTCCCGTCGCCACAGTTCCTGTGCCTTCGCTGTAGTGCAGACTCAAGGTTGTCTCCTCAGTGAAAAACAGAGTGCGATTGCATCTGCTTCCTATTTATACCACCTGGCGGAGGCGGTGCGCATTATGCAAATATTGCACGCCAATTCCATTGGCTTGTTTTAGTTCACTCGAAGCAGATAGGGCTCTCTAGCGATATCCCAATTCGTCGGTCACTACTGACGTACGTCTCCGTTCCCTCCATCAGGGAACGAGGGTTACATACGTAAACGAGACGTTTTTCTGCAATGTCGACCATGTTTGGCCATTAGGGACTACAGGTGGAAAGATATAAATGATTAAACATCATCTGCTTTGTATCAGAGAAGGATTTGGTGTACTTGTACACTGTTCCTATCAAATAAACTCAAAAGTAAAGATAAACTAAACCAGTTGCGTAATATTACATTGAAATGACACCAGTTTATACTTCAGATTTAACTTAAATTCAGTGCCTTATAGTGGGGTAAGTTAAAACGCTGGCTTAGTTTACCCCACAGCATTTGGCTCACTTTGCCCCATAGCTGCTATTTTAGGAAAAGCTAGCTAGCTTACCAATTCAGGCTAATATTTAACTAAATGACTTGCATGGTTTTATATGTTGCTAAATCACCAATATGCATCATAAATATTTTTAGATCTGGACAAATTTGCTTTGATGAAACAGCCATTACATCTGTTATGTTAAAATTTTACTTTGACAAGTTTTTAAAGTAAATAAGTGACTTCCACTCCTGCCATGTGCTTCTCCTTTTCACAGTCTGGCAGAAATGACAGGTGGTTATAAAATATATGGTCACATGACTATAAAATGGTACAGCTGCCAAGATGCAGGGGGTGGGTCAACTTTCCCACTGGCTCATCTTACCCCACTCTCCCCTATTTATGAATTGTGTTTTGAATTTACAAATCGGATTTTGTAAATGTGAATTGTGCTGTGCATTTATGGATTTTGTTTTGTAAATATATAGGCTGTTCTGGCTCGATATTTTGTTGCATGGATGGAGAAAAGGTTTTTTTATTTAACACTACAAAGTTAAATAAGCATATATAGACTAACTATTACGCACCTTTCGGACCATCAGTGAGAGCAATGTTACCGCAGAATGAATGTAGACTAGTCAATCTCTAGACGTTTTAAACTTTTTTTTTTAAATCCAAAAATTTCAAAAAGCAGTTGGAATGTCCAGTTTGGAATGTCCTGAAAAAAGATAGATACCACTGGCAAAAAAAAAAAAAAAAAGAAAAGAAAAAAAAAAACTAAAATAACTGTCAGTAAAATCACCAGCAACCTCCAGAAAGCTGCACAATCTGCTGTTTGCAGGAGACTTCACCAACAGAATCACAGAGGATACACAGCAAGATCAAACATCTGATCAGTACCAAAAATAGGAAAGCCAATTAGAATTTGCAAAAACACATAGAGGTGAGCCAGTAGAGTTTTAGAACAGTTTTATGGACAGATGAGACAAATATTAACCTTTATCAAAGTGGGAAAGCAAAAGTGTGAAGAAAAAAGAAACTGCAAATAATCCAAGGCATACATCCTCATCTGGAAAGCATGGTGGAGGTAGTGTCATGTCATGGGCATGCATGTTTGCCTTTGGAACAGGCACTCTAATCTTTATTGATTACTTATTCAATGATGGCAGCAGAAGAATGAATTCAGAAGTTTACAAAACAATCTTGCCTACCAGTGTTCAAGAAAATGCCACCAGACTCACTGGGAAGTGCTTCATATGGCAAAAAGGAAAATGACCCAAAACACTAGTACTGCCAACTCAATCAAGGAGATTATCATGGTAAAGAAATTTTGGGTCTTAGATTGGCCAAGTCAGTCTCCAGATTTAAATCCTATTGAACAAACATTTCACCAGCTGAAGAGGACACTAAAGGCAGAAACTCCCCAAAACAAGCACAGGTTATTAACGTTTATAACTCATTAATAAATGGTTCACAGGTTTTCACTTTACATTAAGGTTCACTTTCACAGGTTATTAATGTTTATAACTCATGAATAAATGGCTCACAAGTGTCCACCCTACATTAAGGTTCACAGGTAACTAATACTGGAATTAAATTTTTCATTATTAATATCTAATCAAGTTATGGTTATTATCTTTTGTTTTATTTTCAAAATAAAGTTGGAATTTCATCTTTAAAAAACAAGAAATCAGTTTTTATACACTGCTGTGGATAGGCATCATGACCTTTTTGGAGAGTATCATGGGTAAGACAGAACCTTCTGGTAAGCAACATAGTAAGAAAAGTGGCAGTCATGAGATATTAATAAGAAAAGCACAAATACAACACCCTTCAGTCTAATTATGATAGTCATTTTTGCTGCATCATGAAATAAACCAGGAATCTGGTTTTGAGTTAAATTAGTGTTAATAAATACATTTATTAAGCATTTATAACATGTGAGTTAAAAACGGCTCACTATTTGGCAGGTATTGCATTAAAGTTGCCCTTTTTATTCATGCAGTTATAACTGCATTATTAATGATTTATAATGCTGTAAGACTTGATTTTCCTGCTGAGACAAAAACTGAGATCAAGCACCCTGCAATAAAGCAATAAAACTCATCTGGAGAGAAGATCTCAAAGAAATAGCATAGGACAACGCCTTGTCCTCACACATCTACAGGATGCAATAGCCCTCCCCCCAACACACACACACACACACACACACACACACACACACACACACACGTCCTCCTTCCTTTCCCCCTGACTCAAGTCACTGAAAGCTCTCCAAGAAGTATAATGTATCTGGTGTATCTATTGTTTATTCCTTTCATGTTTGGTATCATTTTAAATGTCTCGGTGCGATTGGTAAAATGGTCTCAATTTCACAGCAGTCACTGGTATTATGAAGAAGATTGAAAACTAAGGAGAATTCTGTCCTCCTTTTGGGTGGTGTCACTTCTGAAAACCCACTCCTCTCCCCCCAAAACAGGTGTTGGTGTAATAAAAATTTACAATCCTTTTGTTCTGGTCTTGGTATATAAGGTAAAGTGCAAAGCAGTCAGGGGGGATTTTCTGTAGCCAGAAGCCCCCACACAGTGGTGAACAAGTGTCTTCAAACACTAATCCACCACTGTGTGCATGTGCATTTCAGTTGATGTTATGCATTTATTATTTCTGAATTGGCTTCTAATTGTCCAACTATGAAATTGACATGATACATTTTTACTTGACAAATAAAATGTTATATTTGATTTACTCTGGATTCTTCTGAAATCATTATGACCAGTAGATTATGGAGTCCGTCATTTCCGTAAATCTGCGTCAGGACAGGCCAAGCCAGAGAGCCCCATGAAAGGAGCATATTGGCACATCATGGGACTTTTTGAGTTTGTCTGTTATTGAATTAGCAAGTTGCAGTATCGTGACTAAGAAAACTGTATTTTTGTATGAACAAGCATGTGGCGGTTCGACTCAAATGCATTAGTAAACTCTGCATCCTCTGACTAGATCATAAACTGGCGAATTTATGTCCGTGAGAACGCAGTCAGCCGATGTGAATTTCTCTAAGCGATGATGAGACCGTAATGAACGAATAATTGAAATTATGAGATACCCAGAATAATCAAAAATCTAAATTAATACATAACAAATGATTAATTTCCAATTGGGAACAAAACCTAAGAGTAATAATCATTTAAAATTGGAGTCAGATTAAACGAGTGAAATTAAGTGAACTTCACAGATGCGCTGAAAAGGCATACACGCGTTAACCTTCGCCCAGGCCGTCGGATTCCGTTTTTGGGCCGACGCGGGGTTCCTTACAATGCATTTGTAAATGACTTATTACTCATTAACAAACACCTTTATAAACCCTTTACAAAGGGAACCTTAATGTAAAGTCTTACCAATAAAATATTTTTACTGAAATTATTGGAATAAAACAAGAATACTTTTCTAAATTATACAAGGCATATTTGCTGAATGCCCAGACCAGGAAGCAAACTGTCTTACCCAACGTCTGCTGGCTGCCTTGATTTGTCAGATAGCTCATATAAATTAAAACACAATTATTTCCACAGCAACTGTATCACATAGTTACTTTAATTATATCTGTTCCTACCAAATGCAAAACTTATTAAACAGAAAGAAAGAAAAAAAAAAGATTATCATTTATTTCATTTCATTTAAATTTATTTATATAAACATTTAAGTCAAGTCACCTTTATTTATATAGCGCTTTTTACAATGCAGATTGTGTCAAAGCAGCTTTACAGTGATAATTGGTATATAATTTTGGCTGCACAGCAGCTCTTAAAGAAAATGGTGTCAGTGCAGGCAGATGCAAAGCACTGTTGAATATCAAATGTCAAGTGACCCCAACTAAGCAAGCCAAAGGCGACAGCGGCAAGGAACCTAAACTCCAACAGGTGACATCAGGTGGCAAATAGGTGTTAAAATGGAGAAAAAAACTTTGGGAGAAACCAGGCTTAGTCGGGGGGGCCAGTTCTCCTCTGGCGAACAGTGCTTTGTTATGATTCAGGTAGCTATCATAAGACCCATGGGATCGCAACATTCAAAGTATTTATTCCAGTTCCATCCAGTTGAGGATTGTATTCATCACGCCGGTATGGACGGTTTGTTGAGGAACTGTGCCACTGGCTGTCGTGTCGATGAGGCCTTCACAATGGATGATCTAGTTGACTCTGCTGATTTACTGAAGTTTGGGCTTCTAAACATTAGATGATTTTCATCAAGATCAAAAATTGCATATGGATGCACTCTGTTTGACAGAGACCTGCTTGAAAGTGTGTGGAGAATTTACAGTGATGTTCTTGAAGTTAACCAAAAGTCAGGACTTAAATTTAATTATTTTTCACTTAATATGCCTAATTTCATTAAAATCAGTAAAAATTCTCTGATGTCTTTTACTCGTTACTGTATACAGACCCCTAGGGCCCTATAAAGATTTGCTGTCAGATCTAGTAGTTACTGTTGATAAAGCTATGATTGTTAATGATTTCAACTTTTACACAGCCAATGATGCATGATGGTTGACATTTACTGTACTGACATTCTCAACTCTGTTGGGTTCAGACAGAATGTGACAGGACTCACTCATCATCATAATCATACACTAGATTTAGTTTTGTCATACAGAGTTGATGTTAATAACATGGTAGCGATAAGTGATGACATGTCAAATCACTACTTTGTCTCTTGTATTCCGTGCTTAGCCAAGGCCAATCAGCCTGCACAGCATTAACAAATATTATTTCAGCCTCTGAAGATAACTTCACTAATAATCTTCCAGATCTATCACAAATGTTCTGTAGAACAGTTAGCCCTAAAAAAAATCCCAGCACAAACCAGCATGAATTCCATGTTGGATCAGCAAACCAGCATCCTATGCAGATCCCAGAATGCAAAACATACTTAATGCTGGTGAACAGCAATGCTGGATTTTTCAGCAGGGAGGATAGAAACTATGAATACAGTCTTACACTCTAGATACTGTTGCACCCCTCCATTTGAAGATGGTACAACGATCACACTCATGCTCCTAAAGTTTTTAAAGTTTGCTTAATTTTTAAAAAAGTTTTTAACAACATAATTTTTAATTAAAATGTCATAACTGGATCTTCCGGTGAAAACGATAGACTGCAAGCTCATTTTTATCAGCTTCTACTTTTGAGAGAAACACTCTCAAAGTTGAATCAACAACTGATGCAAAAACGTCTCGGGTTACGTCTGTAACCCTGGTTTCCTGAATAGGGAACGAGATGCTGCGTCGAGACACGGTGGGAACGCCTCTGCGTGATTGCGTCGTGAAGCACGTGTAAACTGTCCAATAGCATGACGGAACGTCATAGACGGGTGACGTCACAGACCAGGAAACTAAAGCATACCCAGAACAAAGAACCCTAGCTTCTGATTGGATGAAGCAAGGTGCTCTCAGGCATGCAGGGAGTATGGCAGGGCGACGCAGCATCTCGTTCCCTATTCAGGGAACCAGAGTTACAGACGTAACCCAAGACATTCCCTTTCATGGGAACTCGAGCTGCGTCGAGACGCGGTGGGAACACCATACCCACTATGCCATAATATCAACCATAATATTAACCTGGAGCCAAGATCCAGGTTATAGAACCTGATGAAGGTGTGAGGTGAGGACCACCCTGCTGCATTGCAAATGTCCTGCAGGGAGACCCCAGAGATCAAAGCTTTAGAAGCAGCCATACTCCTGGTTGAATGAGCTCGGACAGCCAAAGGAGAAGGCTGTCCGGAGGACTCATAAGCAAGTGAGATGGCCTCGACCACCCACTTGCTCATTCTCTGCTTAGATGCAGGACACCCTCTCCTGGGTGACCCAAAACAAACAAACAGTTGATCAGTCTTACACCACAGGGCAGCTTTGTGGACATAAGCATCTTACGCCTGAACAGGGCAGAGTAGATTGAGTTTTTCCTGATCTGGAGAAGAGAAAGGTGGAGGGCAGAAAGCCTGCAGCATAATAGGACCTGCAATATTAGTAGGAACCTTGGGCACGTAACCCGGTCTTGAGTGAAGAAAAGCATTAACCATGCCTGGAGCAAATTCCAGACATGATGGAGCAACTGAAAGGGCCTGTAAGTCTCCAATTTTTTTAAGAGACTAAATGGCCAGAAGAAAGATGGTTTTCAGAGTGAGGAACTTTTCAGGAACCTCTTCCAAGGGTTCGAAAGGAGCCAGGGTCAGACCCTCTAGTACAATGGCTAGATCCCAAGCTGGTGTTCTTGTGCGCTGAACAGGCCTCAGCCTCAACGTGCCACGAAGAAATCGTGTAACCAACGGATTCCTCCCAACAGATGTACAATCAATGGGTGAATAATAAGCAGAAATAGCTGCAACATACACTTTAATGTAGAAGGGGATAATCCAGTGGAGAAGCGTTCTTGCAAGAACTCGAGTATAGGACCCACAGAGCAAACAGCCGGGTCTAGATGAAGTTCTTCGCACCATGAAGAAAATATCCTCCACTTAATGGCGTACAATCTCCTCATGAAAGGAGCTCTGGATTGGAGAATGGTCTCCACCACCTCAGTGGAGAGACCAGAATCTATGAGCTGAGCCCCCTCAGGGGCCATGCCCACAGCTTCCACAACTCTGGGTGAGGATGCAATATCGTACCTCCTGCCTGTGATAGGAGGTCCTGTCTGACTGGAATCTCCATAGGGGGACCATCTAGAAGGGACCTGCCTCGACAGGACATCTGCTCCCTGATTCTGAGACCCAGGAATGTAAGCTGCCCTCAGAGAGAGCAGCTTCCCCTGGGCCCACAGGAGGATCTGATGGGCCAGCTTGCACAGGTGACGCAACCTCAGACCCCCCGATGGTTAATATAAGAGACCACCGATGTGTTGTCCGTACGGACCAACATGTGATGACCCCTCAGGTCTGGAGGAAGTGTTTGAGAGCTCGAAACACCGCCATCATTTCCAGCCAATTTTTATGCCAGGAAAGTAGATGGCCCTGCCACAGCCCCCGAGCTGAGCGACCACTCATGATCGCTCCCCAACCCGTGAGAGAAGTATCCATCGTTAGCATTACACAACGACAAGGAGCTCCCAACACAGGCCCTTGGGACAGGAACCA
The DNA here is from genome assembly GCF_019924925.1 of Ctenopharyngodon idella. Taxonomy (NCBI): domain Eukaryota; kingdom Metazoa; phylum Chordata; class Actinopteri; order Cypriniformes; family Xenocyprididae; genus Ctenopharyngodon; species Ctenopharyngodon idella. The sequence continues at coordinate 31,983,740 of NC_067233.1, forward strand.
AGGCTTTTTCCACATGACTAAGGCACGAAGGCATCGCCGTGTGACCTTGATGCGAAAAGGATTTCCCCTCGGGGAGAACCCCTTGGTCCTGAGCCACCACTGTAAAGGTCTCATGTTCAGTAGGCCAAAAGGTATCATGTTGGACGCTGCTGCCATGAGACCTAACAGTCTCTGAAACTGTTTCACAGTGAGTGACTGGCCTAGTTTTACCGCATTCACAGCTGAGAGAACTGAAGCAATACGGGCAGGCGAAAGCTGAGCCCGCATATTCTTTGAGTCCCACACCACGCCTAGAAAAGTGGTCGTCTGAGATGGAACAAGCGTTCAGCCTGAACCCCAACCTTCTCATATGAGCGAGAACTACATCTCGATGTTGAACCGCCATGCTCTCGGATTCAGCTAGAATCAACCAATCGTCAATATAATTTAGTACGCGAATGCCCTGGAGTCTCAGAGGAGTCAGCGTTGCATCCACGCACTTTGTGAAGTTGCGGGGAGATAAACCTAGGCCAAACGGAAGAACCCGATATTGGTATGCTTCGCCCCTGAAAACAAACCTCATGAACTTCCTGTGTTGAGGATGGATAGATACATGGAAGTACGTATCCTTGAGATTGATCGTCACAAACCAATCCTCGGACTGGATTTGTAACACAATCTGTTTGAGTGTAAGCATCTTGAACTTCAATTTCTGCACTGTGCAATTCAGAACACGCAGATCTAAGATGGGACGCAACCCTCTATCCTTCTTTGGAACAATGAAGTATCAGCTGTAAAACCCTGACAGCTTGTTGGGCAGGGACACCCGTTCTATAGCCCCTTTTTTTAAGAGAGTCAGAACTTCTTGTTCCATAACCAGAGACTGCTCGGGGTTTACTACAGTAAATAGAACCCCGTTGAACCTGGGTGGCCGGAGCCTGAACTGTATTCTGTAACCCTTTTCTATAATATGCAGTACCCATTAAGATATATTGGGCAGACATTTCCATTCCGCCAGAAAATCTACTAAGGGAACCAGTCTCTTGAGACTGGCCTCTGGTGTTGGTTTTGTGATCAGACCAGTGCCCTGAAACGGCGAACCGGCAGGAAGCAACTGAACTGACCGCTCCACGACCCTCCTCGGATGATCGCTGGAGGCCTCTGCGCCCTGAAGCACACGAGGTGGCAGGGTTGGCAGAACGGCCCCCTGAGGGCGCCAAAGAGAAGCAGGCACCGTATAATGAGGTGAACTCCGTTTCTCCCAGGAGGGGACCACCCTCAGAAGCCTGACACCACTGGCGTCAGGACTTCTTCGCCGAAGACTTCCTGGAGATAATGACAGTCCTCAGATCTGCCTTTTTCTCCGGAGCCTTCGGCTGCAACCGCCACCCAGACCCCCAACCACCTTGTTTTTGTGGCAGAGCCCGAGTGGCAACGCTGAGCTTTTGTTGAGCTCTGTGAGAGGAGTTGGTACTCGGCTGAGGCTGCTCCCGCCCAGCAGCCTCAGAGACGTGAGTTCGGCGGAGAAGTATCTTCTGGAACGCCGCTGCTTGTCTCTTCGCCTCCTGAAACCTGTCGACAACAGTTGTGACAGCGTCACCGAACAAGCCAGAAGGCGAAAGTGGGGCATTTAAAAGGAAGCTCTTATCTTTCTCCTTTATACCAGAAAGACTGAACCATAAATGCCTCTCAGTGGCCACCAGGGCTGCCATAGAACGGCCGACTGACTTGGTCGATGCAGCTTCAGGGGAGAGATAGCTCGCGAGCGTCTCTTCAACCCTGGGCATCGCCGCATAGCCCCAGGATGTTAGAATAGTTAGAAGTGTGAGGGCTGAAAAAACAATAGGATGCAGGCTTATTCCACGACCTCAACACCTCAGTGTGGAGGTCGAGAAAGAATGGCAATCCCCGATGTGGAGGTTGTGACCTGGATGGTAGGAATCTTTCATCCAGCAAACTTCTAGATTTTTCTTCTTGTTTCTCGGCTGGCCAGTCGATATTTAATTTGGCAACAGCACGAGTCACAACCTCCATAAGCTCCTCATATGCAGGTGTGTGAGGTGGCGAGTCCTCGGGATCGATACTCACAATATCCACCTCCTCAGAGCTGGACATGTGAAGTACCGGTGCCTCATCCCAGGGGGAAGAAACCACATGGCGTGCTTCCACCTGTGAAAAGGCACTGGACCTGGCAGGTGAGGGCAGAGAAAGGGCGACGCCCGTCTCTAACCCCTCTGCCAGATCCATCTGCGAAACCCATGATCTGAGCTGCCGCTCTGCCTCAGGAAAAGTGGGACCCGAACCACGAGGAACGCGAGCCGAAGCACCCTCCTCGAAGAGCGCCAGGCGGGAGTGGAGAGTTCTCATATTAAACTTGTCGCAATGCTCACAAGCAACCCCCTGGAGGGCTGCCTGGGCATGCTCCGCTCCCAAACAAACAACGCAGAGCTCATGTGTATCCTCACCAGTGATATGACGAGGGCAGGGAGAAGCACATGGTCTGAACTGCTGTTTGCTCGCCATAATGATATATATATATATATATATATATTGTGTGACAGACAACAATAAATATGACAAAAGACAGATACACATAGCGCTTGCTGAAGACACAGAAGCTAGCGTTCTTTGTTCTGGGTATGCTTTATAGTTTCTTGGTCTGTGACGTCACCCCGCCTATGACGTTCCGTCACGCTATTGGACAGTTTACACGTGCTTCATGACGCAATCACGCAGAGGCGTTCCCACCGCGTCTCGACGCAACTCGAGTTCCCATGAAGGGGAAACCAAGTTCCCGCCCTGCAATTTAACTCTTTTTTTCCCGATAATCTGTTACACTCTGATGTACGTCACATACAGAAGAAAAGATCTGAGTAGGATTCACAAAATATTATTAAGAATAAAATTTTTCTTAGCTGCTACATTCTTATTATTTTCTAACTAAGCAAAAAAAAAAAAAAAAAAAAGAATATTTTGTATTCCCAAAAAAATACTGTTCTTATGTTATTTCTTACCATTGTTCTTGAGACTAAATTTAGTAAGAATTCAAATTCTTGAAAAGAATGTTCATAAATAACTTCTTAAAGTTAGGATAACTACCTGAACTTGTCGTATATCCCTAAAAGGTAAGATTTTTAATGAATTTATCAGGTTGTTTCAAACATTAAAGGGGGGTCTAATGCTATTTCATGCATTCTGACTTATTTACACTGTTAAAGAGTTAGATTCTCATACTAAACATGGCCAATGTTTCAAAAAAAGAGTTGAATGTACGACGGATTATTTCTGTGCCAAAAATGCTCTTCAGATTTCCTACAGATTTCGAACAGTTTTTTTCGAGCATGGCCCTTTATTATGTAATAAAGGGCAGAATTCCTTGTAAGGGCACTTTTCCCGGAAGAGCGCGCACACATTAACCAGAGCAAGAGCAAGAGCACGCCCATCAACGCGCTTCGTTCGGCTTTACGGAAGTCATCGGCAGCCCTACACAGGACTTGCTCGAGAAAGATTTGTCACTTTGTTTTTAGACTACGAAATCAACAATGTCACTAAAGAAGTGCGTTTTTGGTTGTGAGAGAAAGATAACCTTGCTTCCCAAAGAACCCGGCATTAAGTGGAGCTGAGAGATTTGTGCTTATGCATAACATTGATGAGCTCTCAATATTTGTCATTAAAATGACCATAGAAACCACCTTAAATTAACTATCAAAATAGGGATAAAGTCGTGTCTGATGAATGGAGAATATCTTGTGTTTTTCCATGGCTGCTCGAGCCCTCAGGATCAGCACTTATGGTTTTATAAACAAGGCCCAGTTCTACGCTGGATTTACAGATAGTTTGAAACTGAAAGATGGAGCGGTCAGAGCGATAATGATCCCAGTCGTGAGTTGGAACCACAGGTGGTGAGTAATAAGTGTGAGTGCATATAATGTAAACAACACAAACGTAGTGAATTCATGTAAGATAAATCTTATCAGCCTGACTTTTCTTTCCCTGTTTCTCCCTGTTTTCTCTCTCCTGGTCTTGAAGGCTGTAAGGGTGAGAGAGGAGAATAGTTGTTATTGTTTCATCACACATCTGTTTTTAATGTATACTATGTATATGTGTGTGTATTTCTTGGAAAGCAGCCAAGAAAGGGTCCCTGCTTTTTGTATTGTAAGTAATGGATAAGGCCTTCCTGGAGCCCCAGGAAGGCATGGTTACTTGACCGGAAGTGGACCATATTTAGACTTGTTTTTCTATATGTACCACATTCCTTTATCATGAAAGTATATTCTCGTTGGACAGTTGCTACACTACCCCTTGAACATGTATAAAAGCCATGTACAGAATTAAAATTGGGAGAAGGTTTTGTGAACGGATTGGCTTCATGTTCATGATTCTTTTCCCATAGGCCTATGCATTCAATGAGTGAAAAGGACAAACTGAGTATGAGGCACGACTCAGGACAATAAACAGAGATTAAAATAATCTAACAATTCATAAATTCATTATTCATCATTCACTATAAGCTATATTCATTATAGTGATTCAAAAGTTATCCAGGGATAATGCGATGGTGTATTGTGTGTGTTTAAATACATTTGTTTAGCTGACCATTAATAGCTTACAGACGATCGGTACAAAAAAGCTGCACGTGCTTGTCAGTCTTTAGCTTCGCCCACGGCACGCCTGCAGGAGCTCGGCTGTTTTCAGAAAGACTCGGTACAGTGTATATTTCTTTTGTAAGAAACCACCCATCGGCCCAATAAATGGAATCCAACAGCGTGGGCGAAGGTATAATGCGTCTATGTCTTTTCAGCGCCCCTGTGAAGTTCACTCAATTTTTACAATTTAGTTTCAATTTTTGATTATTATTTAATTAATGATTATTACTCTTAGATCCTGTTTCTAATTAGGAATTAATCATTGGTTATGTATTCATTTAGATCTTTGATTATTCTGGTTATCTCATATTATCAATTATTCATTCATTATGGACCCGAAATCGCACAGAGAATTTTGCATCGGCCGATTGCGTTCTCACGGACGTAAATTCACCAGTTTCTGATTCTTAGTCAGAGGGTGCAGAGTTTTACTAATGCATTTGAGTCGAACCGCCACATGCTTGTTCATACAAAAATAGTTTTCTTAGTCATGATACTGCAACTTGCTAAGTCAGTGTAGACAGAAATCAAAAGGTCCCACATTGATGTGCTACATGCTCCTTTCATGGAGCCTTTAGTTTGACCTATCCTGACGCAGTTTTACGGAAATACCAGACTCCAGTTAATCTACTAGGCATAATGATTTCAGAGGAATCCAAAATAAATCAAGATTAACATTTATTGTTTTGCCAGGCAGAGTTAAACATCAATTAAAAGAATTAAAGAGCCAATTCAGAAATAATAAATACATAACATTAATTGCTCAAAGATGACTCCAAGAGTAAGAAATGCATACATACAGTGGTGGATGAATATTTCTAATAATTCATCCATCACTGCATGGGAGTTCTGGCTGCAGAATGCACACCACTTACATTAGTCTATGATACAGTTATCCAATCTCCCAAGGAGAATTTTCTTTCTTGCACTAATTCCCTCTATAAGAACCTCCAGCTCTTTTGTTTCTTTTTTCTCATCTATGTCAAATTAGCTGAATGGTTTCCACTTCCCAGCAAGTAAATTTTCACATGACCGTTAATGGCAGTTAATATTATTAAACGAATAATCCCACACACTTTACTTTCAAATAAATGATTGAGAAGTCATTGCCACATTTTAAAAAGGGATAATAATACATTTAAAATTTAATTTGTTGTAGCTATTTCGCTACTGTCATTTTATTCTTAAGAAAATATCTGAGAACTTCATAAAACTTTTTCAAGAATTGCACTTAGGAACTGTCACAGTGTCTGTGTTAAGTTTCATTTTCATGGACTATTAGTTGGTTTTTCTTCAGTCACATGTTTCCTTTGTTCTAGTTTCCCGCCATTAATCTGTTACCATGGACACTCATTAATTACCACAGCTGTTTGTTATTGTCTCATCATCACTGTGTATTTAAGTTCCTCTTGAGTTCCCATTCTTTGTCTGGTATTGTTTGTGTGTAGATACTCTGTTACATTGCTTTCCGACCATTGGATTACCTGAGTTTGTTTTATTAAAAAACCTTTTGTTTGTTGAAACCAGTTTGAATCTCCATCTTCTTCTGAACCACTGTGTTACAGGAACATTCTTACGAACTTCTTAGAATTTATCTTGAGAATTTTCTTAACTTCTTTCTTCAGATTTTCATGAATCTCACCCCTTTTGCTACTTCTGTTTCACTGCGACTTTAAGAAAGTAGTTCAGAAAATGGAGCGCAAGTGGAAGAGTACAAGTTTCAGAAGAGCATGGAAGGATAGTGTTTCCAGCTACAGACAGGCCCTGAAAGCTTTGAGACCTGCATATTTCAGCACACTCATAACAAAAACAATACTAGGTATTTACTCAACACAGTGGTCAGACTGACTTCCTCACAGCCACAATAATGATTTATTTGTGGGACTTATACAGTATAATACACTTTGAGTGTGCTCTGCACATGTACTGTAAATGGTTTAATTGATCAATGTGACAAACATCTGTGAAGAAAATATTTAATCATGCAGACTTTTCTGTCTAATCCTAATAAACAATCGAACTAATCAATTTAAAATCTGATGGGAGGTGACTGTCAGCAGATAGACGAGGGACTCAGAGGTAAGTGATACAAACAACAGCAGGATTATTAAACAGTGATGAAGACAACACAGAAGAGATAACTGTCCAGGTAAGCAGGCTGGGAGAGGGAAAGTGTGGGTTATCTGTGTTTTTCCAGGGGATCTAGTGGGAGCTGAGGAGCGTCGAGACGGTGGAGAACAGCAGCTGAAGAGAACTTGGACGGTTAAAAGGAACAACAGGTAAGTGTATAGCAGGTAAGTGGGTCGGGTAACAACATGGTAGGGTTGAGACCAGACAGTGAGTGAACAGGAGGAGTGCAGTTTTACAGAGCTGGCTGATGATTGCTGACAGGTGAATGAAATCAGTAATCGGGTGATTGGGATCTGGTGACTGTGGTGAGTGGTGACGGTGGTGACTGTGTTGACTCCCTGACAGTACCCCCTCCTCCAGGGGCGGCTCCTGACACCCTTCTATGGCAACGGGGTCGGCCATGGCTTCTGGGTGCTGGACGGTCAGGGTGGTTTTGGTGAAATTCGGTCAGGAGAGTAGGGTCCAACACATTTCCTCTGGTCCGTATCCTTCCCAGTCTACGAGATATTCTAGACGGCCGCCCCGTCGCCGAGAATTCAAGATCTCCTACACTCTGTAGATTTGGGGCTCCAATGACTTCGGGATGGGCATCTGCAAACATCTTGTGTCTCCGCACAGCTTGCTGGAGATGGACATGAGCTGAGTCCCATACTCTCTCGCTTGCTCGAAACCAGTGGTCAATAGCTGGAACATCCGAGGGCTGCTCTGTCCAGGGGAATAGAGGGGGTTAGTAGCCGAGTATGCACTGGGATGGGGTGAGGCCGGTGGTTGTCTGCTTGAGGGAGTTTTGTGCATACTCGGCCCATGGGAGGAAACGGTTCCAGCTATGCTGATTGCCGTGACAGTAGGCCCGGACATATCTCCCTATTTCCTGAATATTTCGCTCAGTCTGGCCGTTGGTCTGGGGATGATATCCTGAGGAAAGGTTGACTGAGACATTGAGGAGTTTGAAAAATGCAGTCCATACCTGGGAGGTGAACTGGGGCCCACGGTCGGAGACGATCTCTTCTGGTATACCAAAGGTACGAAATAGATGATGGAAGTGGGACCAGGGACGATGTGGAATGGGTAGTGGTACTAGTTTACCAGAGGGTAAATGACATGGAGTTTTGGAGATAGCACAGACTGAGCATCCACGAACATACTGGGAGACATCCCGGGCCATACTGGGCCACCAGTAACGAGCTTGGAGACGCGAGAGAGTTCGCTAGCTGCCTGGGTGTCCAGAGCCCAGGGGAAGCATGAAGGGAGCCCAGAAGGGTATTTCTCAAGGATGTGGGTACGTAGATCCTCTGGGCCTCCCAGCGGAGCGGGTTCGGATGCAGTGGCGATGCGGATTTGGTCATCCAGGTCCCATTGTATGGGGCTTACGAGGATGGCTGGAGGGAGTATGGGTTCAGGTGCTGAAGGTTCTTCGCGAGCATGGATACGTGAGATTAAGTCTGCCTTGATGTTCTCTTCTCTGGGTCAGTACGTGATGGTAAATTGGAAGCGTGTGAAGAAGAGAGCCCAGCGAGCTTGCCGAGGGTTAAGTCTTTTGGCATTACGGAGATATTCCAGGTTCTTGTGATCTGTGATGACAGTAAAGGGGTGTTGGGCTCTCTCCAGCCAATGCCTCCATTCTTCCAACGCCAGTTTGATGGCAAGTAACTCCCGGTTACCGATGTCATAATTCCGCTCCGCTGGGAAAAGCTTCCGTGAGTAGTAAGTGCAAGGGTGGAGTCGAGGAAGCTCTCCGTGGTATTGCGATAGCACTGCTCCCACACCTGTGGTGGAGGCGTCCACCTCTATAACGAAAGGGAGAGTGAGGATGGGTGCAGTGCAGAAGGCGTCCTTGAGTTCTTTGAACGCGGCCCGAGCTTCTGGGTTCCAGGACAGAGACTTGGGCTTCTGACGGAGCATGTAAGTGAGTGGGGTGAAAAGGATACTGAAGTTCTGGATGAATTGAAGGTAGAAGTTCACGAAGCCAAGGAATCGTTGAAGTTCTTTAACTGTCTGAGGTTGAGGCCAGTTCTGGATGGCTTGGATCTTCCCCTGGTCCATCTGGATACCATCAGCGCTCAGGATGTAACCGAGGAACTGGACAGTGGGGTGGTGGAACTCACATTTCTCGAGCTTCAGGGAGAGGTGGTATTTCCTGAGTTGTTGGAGGACCTGCGTCACGTGGCGGCGATGTTCGGCCAGGTTCTGGGAATAGATCAGAATGTCATCAATATATACGATAACGGACTGATGGAGGAACTCCCGGAACACCTCGTTCATGAACCCTTGTAAGATGGACAGTAACTCACAAGCCATACAACATAACCTGATATTCATAGTGGCCGGAAGGGGTGATGAAAGCCGTCTTTCACTCATCGCTCTCTCGGATACAAACAAGGTTATAGGCACTCCGCAGATCCAGCTTCGAGAAGATAAGGGCCCCACAGAGTTCCTCGAGGGCAGCTGGGAACAGGGGAAGAGGATAAGGGAGCTTGATGGTTTGCTCGTTGAGTGACCAGTAGTTGATACAAGGCCGCAAGCCTCTGTCCTTCTTACCCACAAAAAAGAAGCTCAAGGCCACCGGTGAGGTGGATGGTCAAATGAACTGCTATTGGAGAGCCTCCTGGATGTAATCCTCCATCGCCTTGCGCTCCGGGATGGACAGGGGGTAAACCCACCCCTTTGGAGGTGTGGCACCAGGCAGCAGGTCGATGGTGCAGTCCCATGGCCGATGAGGTGGTAGCTTTGTGGCTGCCTGTTTACTGAAAACATCCTGGAACGCCATATAGTCAGATGGAATTGTGGGAGCAGTCTGAGGTTCAGGGCTCTCCACCAGTGTGGAGCAAACATGTAGTATCGGTTCACTAACCAGGGGTTCGGGAACGTTGGAAAGACAGTTCTGAAAAAAGGCTGGACTCCATTTCAGGATCTCACTTGTGTCCCATCTGACTTCAGGAGAGTGTTGAGAGAGCCAGGGGCATCCCAGGATGATATCAACGGTGGGTCCCTCCAGTACCAGAAAGGAGATTTGTTCGCTGTGAAGACATCCAATGTGCAGTGTAAGAGGTGGTGATTTGAACTTGACACGCCAACGTCCGAGCGGTCTTCCCTGGATGGTTTCTACCTTTAATTCTTCAAGTCGTTGAAGGGGTAATCCCAGTCGTTTCAATAGAGTTGGTGAGATGAAGTTGCCGGAGGAGCCCGAGTCGATGAGGGCACGTACTGAAACAATATAACGTGGGGTGAGCAATTGTACTTCTAGCAGTGTTAAATTAGAGATGGTAGGCTCAAATTGGATGGTACTCACCACAGGACATGGGGGACGTGAAGCACTCATACGGATGAAGTGCCCGGAAACTCCACAATACAAGCATAGTCCTGTAGCGAGACGTCGAGCACGCTCTTGGCGGGAGAGACGACTGGAATCCACCTGAATGGGTTCTGGTACTGGAGGACAGGCAGCGGGTGAGGACGGAGAATGAGCGGTTAAATCCGATTGACAGGTGGTGAGATGTTGTGAAATCCTCACTGCTTTCTGCATAAAGTTCTCCAATCCGACTGTATTATCATAAATCGCCATTTGAGCTCTGATCTGGGGATCAGAAATGCCACTTTAGATCGTTCATTGGTGAATTTATAAGAATGCATCTCAATGTACAGTGACACTTGAAAAAGGAAACCGCTACATTCCACCGCCTCACCCGAATAGTTGGAAGGGAGGGCCATGGGACTGGCAGAGGCAGATTGTTGGTGTGGGTCCGGAGAGAGAGCGGCTCGAAGAGCGCTGACCAGCCCTTCGATTGGATCCTCAGCCGTGGAGTGGCTTCATCTCCGGAGTTGATTTTTGGTCTGGTCTTCTGTCAGCAGATAGACAAGGGACTCAGAGGTAAGTGATACAAACAAACAGCAGGTTTATTAAACAGTGATGAAGACAACACAGAACAGATAACTGTCCAGGTAAGCAGGCTAGGAGAAGGAAAGTCTTTGTGTGGGTTATCTGTGTTTGATTCAGTCCTTGTGTTTTTCCAGGGGATCCAGTGGGAGCTGAGGAGTGTGGAGACTGTGGAGAACAGGAGCTGAGGAGAACTTGGACAGTTAACAGGAACAACAGGTAAGTGTATAGCAGGTAAGTGGGTCAGGTAACACAACATGGTAAGGTTGAGACCAGACAGTAAGTGAATGGGAGGAGTGCAGTTTTATAGAGCTGGCTGATGATTGCTGACAGGTGAGTGAAATCAGTAATCGGGACATTGGGATCTGGTGACTGTGGTGATGGTGGTGACTGTGTTGACTCCCTGACAGTGACATTCTGTCCACTTAAAATATTACCTCACGTGTAAAAAGAGAGCGACACTAAGAAGAGAGTAACTAAAGAAAACTTCTGATTTAGTGCACAGTGGGTAATGAAGGTTAACACTTAAAGTCATACAGTAATAGTCACACATACAGTAAATTTTGGAAGAAACTGCATAACCATACTCCAACTCATAATGGATGGACAGGTACTGTTGGAGTCAAAGTACAGCTGGTCCATGAGAAATTTGTACAAGGCAACACATCAACAAAACAAGTACAGAATCGCTCACTGACTTACTGTAAAGGTGCAATGTGTAAATTTTAGCAGCATCTAGCGGTGAGGTTGCAAACTGCAACTAACGGCGTATACCCTAGAACCCCTCCCTTTCGGAGAAGCTACAGTGCCCGTCTAGCTGACACAACACAAACATGTCATCGTCTAAGACAGCAGAGTAGCCTGTGTGAACCAATGAGGTTTCTTCTTACTTCTAACAAAGAACGGTCTCTGCTTCTAATAAACCAGACGACTACTACTACTACTACTACTACTTCATGTGTATTCAACGTAGTGACGATGCAAGCTGCCTCTAAAAACATGAACGATTTAAAAGAACAACAACATAGTGACTAAACACACTCTGTAGAGTGTATGTCTGTTTAGGGCTGCTATAGAAACATGCCGGCGCATAATGGTGACTTGACATGGAGGGGGGATCCGCGGTGTATGAGATAGAAATGGTTCATTTTAAGGTAATAAAAACATAATGGTTCATTATGTAAGGTCTTTATTCACCACTGAAAACATAGTTATGTATATTATATTGCATTTCTGTCAATAGATCCTCCCAAATTTTACACATTGCACTTTTAAATATAGAAATTACACCATACAAGTGGTAGTATGCAAGAAAACATTATTGTCATTACTTAATTATAAAAACACTGAGGGTTCATTCAAAATGTTTTTTTTTTGTTGTTGTTGTTGTTTCTTGAGTTTCTTCTTTTACGAGCCTCTCTGTAAAGCGAGGGAAACGGAAAGGATTTCTCATCGGTCCACATGCAGTTTCTACCCTTCACCCATCTTGAAATTCCATCTTAAGGTTTAGGCCCAGATCACCATAACATTTCTTAGGACTTTTTGGGTGCAGTAGCGGTGACTAAGACACATTAAGGGTCCATTCACATTTGTCATGTTTGGTTCGATTAAAACGAACCCTGGTGCGTTTGCTCTGTGAGTGCGGTTGTGAATGCTGCCATCCGAACCCTGGTGTGCACCAAACAAGCGGACCGAGACCGCTGAAAAAGATGGGTCTTGGTCTGCTTCCAAACGAACTCTGGTGTGGTTCGAATGATATATGAACGCAACACGGACCAAAGCTTTGACTCCTTTACACATTTTAAAAACTCTTCACGAGTTCCCAGCTCGCCAAAATACCATCATATGCAGGCTACGCACACACAACAAGTGCATTTATCTCAGCACACAACATTGTTTTGGATGCTCTGTAAGTTCTGTCTCAAAATAGGCAATACGTCAAAGAAATCTGACCAATCAGGTTGTGAACGTATCCCTATGCCTTTAGGTTCAGTATCTTTTGGTTCGGTGATAAAATTGCCAATCTGAATGCTAAACGGACCAGGACTAAATGTTTTTTTTTTTTTTTTTTGGCCTGGACCAAACAAACCAAACAAACTGAACTTCAAGTGTGAATACACGTTCTGAGTCTCTGGTCTGAGTGGTGGGAGGCAGTAAGAGATACAACCGAATTCTGAGTCTCCAGCCTGTAAAGGAAGAGACAGCCACAGATTCCATGCTCTGGTTCTACAGCTTGTGAGGCAGCAACAGACACACTACATTCAGAGTCTTCGTCCAGCTAGATGATTACAAATACAGCATGTTCTGAGCCTCCACGGCACCAAATTCTGTGGCCCAGAGAGGTAGAAGACAGACACACATAGATACATTTGCAACAAACTTCAAGGAACCTCCATCTGTGTGCTCCAGATTGTTAAGGACCATCTGCATCTACTTTAGATCCTCATCTGCATGTTCTAGACTTTAGGACCCTTTTGGTGATCCAGGAGATCCCCACAGTGCTTCTTGTTCAAAGCTGCTGAAATGGATTCCGGGCTCCTTTCCTCACTGCACTGTTACCCAGCACAACCAATAGAAGACGCCATCGCCATTGGGCTGCTAACTCAACCACATGGAACAGAAATTCACTTAACCAAACTTTCCATAGACCTCAGCATTGTTGTATATTATCAATATATAATTTTCTAATTTACATTGTTATACGTATGTTATAGATTATATAACTGATGCCAGTTAATAACAAATAATCTTTAATTCATTAGTTTGATGCATAATAAGATTCTTCACTTCATTAGTTTCAGAGAAACAACTGTTTATCTTTTTCATTATTGATATTAAAGTTATTGATAATAAAGCTCTAGAAGTAATCCGATATCTCACATATCCTTCAGACTGGTCAGACAAACTCCCTCCAGTTTTCATAATTTTTATTTGTTCAACAAAGAGTCAGCTGACACACTCACACTCACCTTAAGTGACGTGTGACCAAAACGCAAAATATTTTGGTGCCACTTTTGAGAACCCTTACACACAGAGGCGTCATGCCCATTCAAACCAAGGAGGCACATGGCCCCTCAGATTTTTTATTCAAATGGATTTAAGTGTAGCTTCCAAAAGATGTATTTTTACATTTGATAATGTAATATATATAATAACTCTTTGAAGCTTACAATCACACCAGTGTAACTAGAATGTTCAGTGCGTCTCGTGATCAACTGCTAAATTCTAAATTATATAGTTTGTATAATGTACTGATGTCTGTAGAAGCGGCAACAATCGTGTTCTATTGGTATCCAATATTCTACACATTGCGTAGGTAACTGTAAAGTTCACTCTAATCTTATTCAAGGTACAAATTGAATAGTGCACAAAAGTTGTTGTCTTTTGGTGAATTTCTTAGTTTTGAAGCTAAAATATGTCACACAGCCTAGGCGATTCGTGCAGAACCATAGAGTTTCCGTAAGGCATGCTGGTGGTTGGGGGAGACGGTCCTAAATTTTACAAAATGTAAATTTCGGTAGCACTTTATTTTAGGGTTCAATTCTCACTTTTAACTAGTTGCTTATTAGCTTGCATATTACCAGTATATTGGTTGTTTATTAGTACTTATAAAGCACATATTAATGCCTTATTCTTCATTTTTCTATATCCCTTAATCCTACCCAATACCTAAATTTAAATGCTAAAAAATCCAGATCAGATGGAGGACCTGCGCCTAGACACGACCACAACACATCCCTGAAATGTCAGCTAGATTGTGTCAACTATCCCCTCTGAAGGCCTCATCGACATGACAGTCAGTGGCACAGATCCTCAACAAAGATGAGTCTGATCTTTAACCAGATGGAACTGGATTAAATATTTTGACTGTTCCAATCCCAATCTGAATTATGACCTGTAATCTCCCCAATAGGAACATTAACAATGTGAATTAGTTGTAACAATTGGGTGACTCAGGCTACGTTCACAAGTCCAAATCCGATTATTTGTGTATCCGACTGGAATCTGATCTAAAATTATTGAAGTCAACATTGTATATCGCTATTCAGATCCGATTATTGTGTTCATGCCATTCTTTCATTTTCAGGAATATCTGCATTGGTTTCTATGTCAATGACATTGTGTTGGTAGGCATAACAACATCAGCTCGAGTACATCGGGTGTTATAGGAAATGTTCCTGGTTCCGGCTGATCTAATTTATGCAGCCTAACAATCCTTTAACGGATGTGAAAATATAAATTGTGTTGTGTATGCCAGGTTAAAGAGATGCATTTTTGGTCTATATTTAAACTGACAGAGTGTGTCTGCTTCCCGAACAATGCTAGAAAGACTGTTCCAAAGTTTAGGTGCCAAATAGGAGAAGGACTTTGTAAGTAATTAGCAAGATTTTGAAATCTATACGATGTTTAACAGGGAGCCAATGCAGTGTTGACAGAACCGGGCTAATATGGTCATACTTCCCGGTTCTAGTAAAAACTCTAGCTGCTGCATTTTGTATGAGCTGTAGTTTGTTTATCAAGTGAGCAGAGCAACCACCTAGTAGAGCATTACAGTAATCTAGCCTTGAGGTCATGAACGCATGAACTAACTGTTCCGCATGTGTCATTGAGAGCATATGTTGTAGTTTAGATATATTTTTTAAGATGGAAGAATGCGGTTTTACAAATGCTAGAAATGTGGCTTTCAAATGAAAGATTATTATCAAAGAGCACACCCAGGTTCCTAACTGATGACGAAGACTTAACAGGGCAGCCATCAAGTGCTAGACAGTATTCTACATTATTATGTGCAGAGGTTTTTGGTCCAATACCTAGAATCTCTGTTTTTTTCGGAATTTAGTTGTAGGAAATTACTAGTCATCCAATTTTTTTATATCAGCTATGCATTCCGTTAATTTTGTGAATTGGTAAGTTTTGTCAGGGCGCAAAGAAATATAGAGCTCAGTATCATCAGCGTAACAGTGAAAACTAACGCCATGCTTCCTATGATATCTCCCAAGGGTAGCATGTACAAAGTGAAAAGCAACGGTCCTAGTACTGAGCTTTGCGGTAATCCACACTGAACTTGTGATCGGTGTGACATCTCTTCATTTACTACTACAAACTGATAATGGTCAGATAAGTATGATTTGAACCATGCCTATGCAATTCCACTAATGCCAACATAATTTTTGAGTCTATTCAAAAGATTGTTGTGGTCAATAGTGTCAAATGCAGCACTAAGATCCAGTAACACTAATAGAGAGATACAACCATGATCTGATGATAAGAGCAAATCATTTGTAACTCTAATGAGAGCAGTCTCAGAGCAGTCTGGCACGGTCTAAATCCTGACTGGAAATCATTTCTCAAAACCATTTCTTTCTAAAAAGGAACATAGTTACGATGATACTTTCTTTTCTAGTATTTTTGACAGAAAAGGTAGATTCGAGATCGGCCTGTAATTGACTAATTCTCTAGGATCAAGTTGTGTCTTTTTAATAAGAGGTTTAATAATAGCCAGCTTAAAAGTTTTCGGTACATATCTTAGTGACAAAGATGAATTAATGATATTAAAAAGAGGATCTGTGACCTCTGGAAGCATCTCTTTCAAAAGCTTAGTTGGTATAGGGTCTAACATACATGTTGTTGATTTTGATGATTTAACAATTTTAGACAATTCTTCCTCTCCTATAGCAATGAATAAATAGAATTTTTCCTCAGGGACACTACAATGCACTGTCTGACACGATACTGTAGTAGACGGTTGCATGGTTATAATTTTCTCTCTAATATTATTAATATTATTATGCCGTCTCACAGTCACCCAGTTGCCCTGCTGCACGGGCTCACCCGGAACCGAACAATGTATGGGGTTTGATAAGCTACTCCCAAAGCAGTATCTAAAGCCCTTGCATTCTTACTATCCTCAATTAAGATTTGGATGCGTGTCTCTAATTCTGAAATTTTCTCTGTCAGCCTGACTATTTCCCTGCATTTATGACATGTGAATCCAGGCAGTGCAAGTAACGATAACAGGGGAAGATGACATGACTCACTGTGTTTGTAGACTGATCAGACTAACTGCAGTTGTTTGATGGACTCGTAGAAAAGGAGCGCGCGAGAGAAAAAGACAGTAGGCACGGATGACAAGATAACAGGCTAGCGAAATGCTAACGTATTGTGATAGCAATTTATATTAAAAGATTAAAAGTTTGCGACGTCGGATTAATGTGATAGGCAATATTAGACAATATCAGATATGTGGTGATGATACACAGAGTCACCAAACTACTGGCTTCAAAACAACATCAAGTCTGGGGTTGAAGATGAGACCTCAGCTGCTGCACACAATCAAGCCACCACCAACACCGCTCTGATGATAGCTGCAGCTTAAAAACTCTCTCTACCCTCCTATCATCCAATCACAACTGGATACTCATTAATGAAGTCAGGTGGTAACACTTGCTCTGTGGGGAGAGAGAAAGACAGAGAGAGAAAGAGAAAAACACACGCAAAGCATAGCTTGGGCACAATAACAAATCCCCTTACGGCTCTGGGCCTGTATTTATCAAGCCTCTGAGAATTACTCACAAGAACACTGCTAAGAATTGACTTAAGAGTAAAACAATTCTTGGCTCAAAGCTGCGCTTAAAAGTTAATTTAAGTGAAGTGTAGGACTAAATATTAAGTGTCAGTCTTAGAGATGATTCACGACACAGGATTTTGGATGACGACATATGGACCAATCACTGAATAGATTCCCTTATTTAAGAATATTCTCAGATAAATTTACATTGAATGGTGAAATTCCTAAGAGGAGTTTACATTTAACACACATTTGGCAATAAAGAAATTTCAAGAGAATACATTATGATACACATTGGAAATGAAAGATAAACAAGTTTTCCACTATGTCTTAATTATACATTTTAAACTGGTGTGACGTTAACTGACCTGCTTATATATAGCCTTGATTTTATGATATAATCAGCCACCATGGATTCCAAAAGAAAACCAAACTGGCTGGAGGAACAAGTGCTACTGCTTGCTTAATTAGTTGAACAAGTTCAGCCCAACATTAATCAGCGCTAACAAAGACGATGCCTGCTCTGTCCAAACGATACCATTTGATTAACTGCTCGCCGTCAAACATTTCAAAAACATTCTTGCTCCCCTGAAAGATTCACGCACGTCTCTGTCTCCTTATTGTCATCACAAGCCCCTACTGGCAACTCCTAACCACTTGAGAGACCTCTCCAGCTGTCTTAAATAACTGGGAGAGTAAGAGTGATTCTTAGGTTTAAGAAATGTGATAACTTGCCTTTATACTTAAGTTTGAAAGTAGGAGTAAATTTCATGAATTCTCAGCACTTAAGACTAAATGGCACTTTGAGAAACTTGATAAATACGGGCCCTAGACATAATAACAAAGATTAGTTGGCGTATTAGACACAGGTGAAAAAAATCATGGCGCAATGAGGAAACAACAGTAAATAGCAACCGAGCATAACTACAAACTGAAAGTCGACAGAATTAAACAAGAGTACAAAGACTTTAAATTAGTGGTCAACAGATATGTGATTTTTAATACCCAATGCCGATATCTTAGCGAGCAGGGTGTCTGATCACGCACCCTTAATCGTGATTAATCGCACACTTATCATGAAATTAAGCATACACCATTTATCTTGTTTAACACGTCCATTTTGCCATCATTGCCTATATCCAGCAAAGTAAACCATCAGATTGAAGTGTGATTTTCACAAAACTGTATTTTTCATCTTTTTTCAAGGTAAATTTAGATGTCTTTCCAAAAAAGGACACCAAATAACCAAATTATATGAATTCATATAATCCATACATTTATGTAGGATACACCAAAGCACCCATAAAAAATCACAGCAAAAAAAAAAAAAAAAAACACGTTTCAGAATTCACAGTGTATAGTATGTGCAACAGCAAAGAGCTTGTTTACATTTTAGACAAGTCAAGTTGCGATACTAAACAGGACCACATGGAGATGCCAAAAAAAACCTAAATCAACCGCCTTGACCTGCATATATACTAAAGTACACAGCAACATACACAGGCCAAATCCAAACATTATCCTGAATGTGTGTGAAAACAACGTGAATGTACTGAAATGTGTCTGTGCATAAATACAATCAGTGCGTCGAGAGCGCTCATACTTGTTTGCCCATCAATATAACGGACTCACGCATGCTTCTGTACATCACCGCAATCGTCTTTACTTTTATTGCAATCCTCATCCATCAAAACTTTGATAGCAAGAAGCTGGTTTGCTTTATCCAGCTGAGAAACTTAGTTTACATATCATCTGGCCATATAGCGGTGGGATGTTTCGACGTTCCATTCAGACAGGAACAGCGTGATGCGGGAGGGCTCGCGCTCTTCAGATACAATGACAGAATATGACAGAGAGTTTGTGTTTTATATACAGCATTATGCTAATATGCAGTGGCATTTTGTCTGTGTATGATAAAGGATCAATTACCTTTTTATTATTTGACAGTAAGTTAAAAAGACAGGAAAGTAAGGAGGAGAGAGTGGAAAATGGGGACTTAAAACACAGTCAAAGTGCCTTTAACATAATGAGCTCTTGTGCTCTGGGGACGATCCCTGGAGGGGTTCTCAACAATCGCCAAGATAAGTCTTGATTTCGACACACAGGCCAAACAGGAAAAGATATTAACATAATTACATTTTTTTTTTTTTTTTTTTTTTACTTTGGAAATACAGTTAAACTGTTAAACTTTATTACACAGGTGTATGTATTAAAGAAACAATTCAACCAAAATGTAATTATTATTATTATTATTATAGTTGCATTGTAACTATAGTTGCATCTTGTGCACTTTATACATGCAAACAAACAACCACATACAAAAATATACCTGTGACTCCTGTATGTTTTACTTTGGACTGAAATTTCAACTAAGATGGAAAAATTAACTTTGAAGTCCACTTTGCAAGGCACATTGATTGGAATGCACTTACAGTAGAGTCTAGTTTGTGTCCTTGCCTTTACACACACACATGCATGGGTTTTCATGGGGACTTTCTTTGTGTGGACATTTCGTCCCCATAATGTAGGGTTTACCTGAAGCACACACTCACTCACTCACTCCCACCCACAAAGAGAGAGAGAGAGAGAGAAAGAAAGAGAGAGAGAGAGAGAGAGAGAGAGAGAGAGAGAGAGAGAGAGAGAGAAAGAAGGAGAGAGAAAGAGAATTATGTTCCAACCCCAGTGCTGTACACAACAACACACTGCAAGCTATTTACACCCAATACAAAAACTTAAAGGTCATGTTCTGCTTCAGATTTTGCATGTAGTTGTTGTTAATTGTTTCTAAATAGGTGTAAAACAGACCTGCCGTTAGCTCAAGAAAAAATTGTAAGTGTAAGTCCTCTATAAGGCATTTTTCAGTAATGTGCAATAGAACAAGAACTAGTATTTAACACAACATCTTTAAACAACTTATTATCATTATCATTCTATATAATAATTGTTT
This sequence comes from Ctenopharyngodon idella, assembly GCF_019924925.1. Lineage (NCBI taxonomy): Eukaryota > Metazoa > Chordata > Actinopteri > Cypriniformes > Xenocyprididae > Ctenopharyngodon > Ctenopharyngodon idella. The sequence continues at coordinate 32,003,884 of NC_067233.1, forward strand.
AAAAGAGAAACAGATCTAATAACAGCTGCCAAGCCCTTACATTTATCAAACTTCCTCTAGAGTACCATTCCACTAGCAGAAGAAAACTGGTTATAGATGTGCAATTAAAATGATGAAGCACTGCTTTCTTGGGCCTCTAAGTATGTTTCTCCCCATCTTAGTGATTCATGCAGGCCATATAGCAAAAATCACAATGTAAACACTTTCTATCAACAGTGACCTGCCCAGAGGCAGATGTCACCAGTCAGATGTGGCGTAAAGGTTGTGCAGTTACTTTTTTTTTTTTATGTCTTAGTATTCCTGTTTAGGCACAGATATGAATTTGTATAAACAGGAAGATGCTGTTCCTGTTACGTGTAGTACAACACGCACAAATCAAAGTCCTTTTTAATAAACAAGGAGAATTTGCAGGTGAATTAGATAAAGCAACTACACATTAACAACTGATAAAACTTAACTGTAAAAATCAAGGGCTTATAAACACAGGGAGTAAACAAGGGAAAACAGAACAGGTGTGAAACTAATTACAAACTACGACAACAGATGAACAAACTGGAACTAAGGCAAAATGGAAAACAGAAAAATGTGTCCTCACGCATAGAAAAAATGTCTATAATGAGGATCGAGGGAGGGCGGGGGTTCTGGAGGAAGATGAGGAGCAGGCAGAAGAAGGCACCATGGAGACAACCAGGGAGGATAAGAAGGTGGAAGGAGCCAGGGTGGAGACAGGAGGATGATCTAGAGCCCAGCCAGGATGAAGGCCCACGATGGAGCCAATGGATGGAGGAGCCATGGCGAAGCCCTGATGGAGAGGCCGGAAGAAGCCAGGGAGACGACCGAGCTACAGTGATGAGTGTCCGAGGTGGTGCCGGAGAACTGAAGCAGAGCCGGTAGGGCTGAAGGGATGGAGGGATGAAGCGCAGGTGAAGGCCTGGAAGTCTGTGACAACTGACCAAGGCGAAGCCTGAGGGACGAGGGAGCCCGGTGGAGCCTTAAGGACGACGGCCCCAGGTGGAGACGAGGGAGGGAGGAAAAAAGGCGGAGCTACTCCGAGGTGGAGTGAAGGGCTCAGCGGCCTGAGGTGGAAACAGAGGATCCTCGTGCTGAGGCAGAGTTGGAGACTAGCAGACTTGAGGTAGATCTGAGTTGCTGGTTGGAGCCAACTGAGAAGGAAACGAGAAACTTAAGGGAGCCAGCAGAGGTGGGGCTGAGGAACTGGCTGGCTTTGGTAGAGGAACAGGAGAGGGAGGCTGGGTGGGATCGTCAGAGACGCAGGAGACTTGGAGCGGGGCGGGACCAGCAGCGACATGAGACTTAGGAGAATTACTTCCTCCAATTCATCAAAATAATTCCCAGAGGCCAGATATAGATCATACTCAGCTGCAGGCAGGCATGTCTTGGATCGTTCACTGAGGCTGGTGTAGTAAAAGATGCAAAGTGAGTGATCTGGATAGTGGGTGAGGCACGCCAGGTCTAAAAAGTCCTTTGTGTGGTCCTCGAGGACGAGATCTCCTTGCTCCAGCAAAAGAAGACATACTGCAAGCAAATCCATAATCGTAATCCTGATTTTTCACCGAAAAATAAATAGTTTCTAAGGTTCTCCATTCTGTTACATGAACTTACCATAAAAACTATTCAAAGCATCAGAGTAATTTTAGTAATCAGATCATTTAATTACTAAATTTAGTCTAATTTAAAGTGCCCCTATTATGAATTTTTGAAAATTACCTTTTATGCAGTGTGTAATGTAGCTGTCTGTGAATGTAAACAGTCTACAAAGTTGTAAAGCTGAATGTGTATCATAAAGTTATTGTCTCTCAAAAGAAACGAGTCATTTTCTAATTCGAATCCTATTTCCACAAGGTTCACACGTCACAAACTAATACATTTGCATAATGCCTGCCTATGTTCTGCATGGACATCCCACGAAAACTTGAATCGCTCTCAAACACTGTAGCTTGTTAGTGTGGATAACATGTCGACAAGACACTGTGTGCTGCGCTGTGAAAGGAAATTTGGTTTATTTTCACTTCCAAACGATGAGGCTGTGAAGAATCAGTGGTTAAAGATGGGACAGTACCTGCTTTATTTGGACCAACTTGCTCCTCAGAATCACAACCTCTAAGTGTGATTAATTATTGATGTATTTTATACCGAGTGTTTAAAATACATAGTATTGTTTTTTAGCCATATTGTGTATGTCTCTGGCTAACCGGCTAACTCACGTTATTACTGTCTTACTGAAATACTTCTGCTAATCAGCTGTGGGCCCACTATTACCTAAAATTGTGTCCATTAATGCAGATTGTCTTTCTTTCTTACTACTTTGAATAATGATAAAGGATGGAGCAAGATTTTTCAAGTTTTACAAACTTTAATGTTACATCAGTCATTCATGTTAGTGCTCGGCTAACGTATGCACTGTTATTGATACTGTTAACACAGGGCCCACATGTGCATTGCAATAAATTAGAAATATACACATCGGTTTGTTGATGGACATTCACTTGTTATTGCTAATGGTGATGAATTACACTTGGAACATCTCATGATGAACGTCAAACTGAGTAGCGTATCACTGAGAAAAGTCCTATTCAAGTCGTCCTTGCAATGGAGGTTTGGGTTGAATAACTAGTTCTTCCAATATTTCATCATCGGACTCGCACTCAGAGACAGACAGAGACAATGCAGGCCTGTTTCTCTGAGTGACCTAACTTTACAGAAAAACCAACAAAGACTGTTTCTACAACTAAAACTGCATCGAATTGTTCTAAACAATTTGAAATGGACTTATCAAACATCTTTCAACTGCATACATTTAATGTCATGTCTATATATGCTACTTGTGACCAGTTATGCTTTAGAACACCCACAATTCATGTAAATGTGATAACTTTTGAATGGTTGAATGAAAGTATTTCGTGTTTGTAATGCATTTAAATCTCTAATTTATGTCTAAATCATGGCTTGAATGAAATCTGTGTAAAATGTATCATATTCCATTTAATAGAAATCATGTCTAAATGGTACTCTCTGCCAAAGCCGGCAATTCCAGAGACCGGAGATAACGCTTATTTTATGATTGGTGGCGGAGAAAAGCCACCTTTTGAAACAAGACGATATCTGATTGGCCAGAACTCCTCACAGAGGTGGGACAAATACCTAAGTTTAAATAGTCACATCAGAACAAAGTAACTAGTAGAAGTAACAGTAAGAAGTAACGTAACGAGTAACAATGGAGTAAAGAAGAACAAAACAAAGACAAGAAAAAGCTGACAAAGGACAGACAAGCAGCTCATTCAAGCCATCCGACTTTCACTTACTTTTCTTTTCTTTTACTTAATTCTCTTTTCCGTTGAGAGTTTTGTGTCCTAAGTTTTGCCGCAAAGTTTAACCGACTTTTGCCACTTCAACTTTAACCTAACACAATCCGGACCTGAAAAGATCCTGCATCGACTCGAAAAAAAACCCTCTTTCCCAAGCCGAGGACGTCGACGAGGCCGACGAGGAGTTTTCCCATTTAAGCCTACAAGCAAGTTCCTCCAGATTCTAACACTGAACTGGTGCATTAAATTAATGATTCATGGTTCGTTCAGGTCAGGTCTTTTGAAGTGCATATTTTGCTAGAAATCCTTTTCATCATATCACTCTCTCTCTTAAAACTCTTTCTCTCTCATTTCCTTTCTTTCTGCAACATCTATGAATGTTTGTGTGTGTGTGTGTGTGTGTGTGTGTGTTTGTGTTAGTTTGTGTTAGAATAAATAAAGTCTTTTGTAGATTTTAAAAGAAAGTGTCTTGTATTATGTGCTTGTAAAATTTAATGTCTTAAACTGTCGACCTTAAAGTTACCAGGCTCTAATCGGTGTTTTCACGATAGTGGATATTCATATCCGCTACAAGAGCTTATTACAGTCCGAGCAGATGAACGCTGGACGATTCAGTTGCTTGGTCGTAAACTAAATTACTTTTTATAATTCCCTATAAATTAATTATTTCATTTGAGCTAATTTTGGTCCTGCATTTTATTTTATTATTCATTAGTACACACACACACAAAACTATGTGTTTAAAAATGATCTCCTCTGGTCTTAAAGATAGTTAAAAATAGATATAGTTTTTTTTTTCTTTTTTTTTTTCAAACTTGATGTGTCCTGTTTGATTGTGATACACATGATAACCAATGCTATTTGCACAAATGCAATGGGAAGATCATCAGTGAATAACTATATCAATATTTGGATCCGTTCATTTCAGATTTAGAATATGGCTACTACTTTAAGTAACACATTTTTGGATACTTTGTTATGACCGCTGTGTCTTCAGTAATTTCTTGTTTTACATGAATGTATTGCAGAGATTTTTAACCATAATAAAACAAGGCAACTTGGAGAGCCACATTTTATCTCTTACACTACTGCAGCAAGACACCCACCATGGAGAAACACCTATTACATCACCTAATAATGATAATAATGAAGGCAATGATCATGGTCTAAACAAAGTGTTAAACAACATACTGCAGAGGAGTTTTAAAAAAATATCAAATACATTTTGAATAAAATGTCCAAAGTTAAGCAATTGTCATGCACAGAATTTGTTTTTAAAGGGAATGTCATCGCAGGTTCCCACATGCTGGATCTGTTGAAAAGTGTAACAATGCCCCAAATGATTCACAATGACCGCAGACCAGTCAGGTGGTCCAAATTCCTTCAAGCTTTACCTTAAACATTCCATTCTCAACTATAGGGCTGAAATTAAAATTTGAATATTAGTTGAATGTAAAAAAAAAAAAAAAAATCCACATTGGAATGCAAAAAACGGTGTGAATTTTAGGTGTCAGGCAGCAGTGCTGCACGAGATGCGATTATGTAAGAGTCGATGTATTTCAATGTTTTTGTTAGTCTATCAAGTTGAAGCAAATAGATACTGTGCTGCTGAATTGTTCATTTTAACCATATATAAATATAAACATACAAATAGAGGAGCTCAATTTGGAGAAGATCTTGGTTACGGTTTTTCGTTCACACAGAATGCATTTTCTGTGCTGCTTTTCTATTGTTTTCTAGGGCTGCGTTTAACTTTTAGACATACACTCGCAGGCTTCCCTAAGCACTTCCCCTCAGGGGAAAGCCCACCACCATTTTGAAGTGTGTTCAACTTCGTCAAGTGGAGGAGGGGAATTTATTTGGACAGACCCTCGATCCCTCGATTTTGAGGGAGCAAGTCTACTCAACATGTACCCTTCAGACAGATCCATAGACCACAATGCACCATGAATGTGACGTCAATGCAGATCACGTTTAATTTACCCCCACCCCACACAACTTGAGTGTATGATATTGGCATTATTTTGACATTTAACCACATTTAATACTTGTGGCTATATCTTAAGCTGATTGTTTTTAACAGTTATAGTTTATTGTAATGTTATAATTTTCAGTTGTTTATTTTTTAACATTTTATATTTAATATAAATATATTCATATTTAATATTTGTTTACAATTACTTTTTTTTAACAGCCCCAGCATACATACAGGCCTATAGCATGGTGCGTAAAAAACTGTAAATAATAAATCAGCTCCATAGCAGATTCCAAGTGATCAAGGGCTAAGGGTGTTCCATTTAAACACATTTCAAGGGTTCCGCCAGTAGTGGGCACTCACGCAACATAAGCAATGCCTTACATCCGAGTAAACGAGATGGAGGGACATTTTTTCGAAAGTTGAATACGGAAGGCGGTCTGGTGGAAGCTAGATATTTTACTTTGTAACTTGTTAAATATGGATATTTTTCTTACACAAACGCATCTCTTTGCTTCAGAAGGCCTTAATTAACTCCCAGGAGCTGTGTGGAGTACGTTTATGATGGATGGATACACTTTCTTGAGCTTCAAACTCATTGCCCCTGTTCACTGCCATTATAACGCTTGGACGCGTCAGGATATTTATTAATATAACTCTGATTGTGTTCATCAGAAAGAAGAAAGTCATATACACCTAAGATGGCGTGTAAATCTTGGGGTAATTTTCATTTTAAAGTGAACTAATCCTTTAAATTCAACTATAATTTGAATATTAGTAATATTTAAGTAAAAAATCTGAATTTAGTTTTTTAGCCATTTTGACAACCCTAGCCTACTACTACTAATAAAAAAATACATTGCATATACATACATACACAGCACAGCATGAACCAAATCAGTTACTATATAGAAACAAACAATGACATGGAAACCAAAGGAAACAGGAACAAAACAAGGAACACAAATAAAACAGAATGCAATAATATATTAGAAGGAAAAAAAAAAAACTACATGTGACAATATTATACGAATACATTACATATTACATTTTTATTTAATAGTTAGAATAATTAGATAATTAACTTTAATAATTAGAAGTTTTAATCATTTAAAAACATATCCATGGTTTTCTGACATTAGTTAATGTTGCACTGCATTCAGAAAAAGAGATACTATATTAAATCTTTTTCAGTAAATGTTTTATTTTGATTGTTTTTCTTAATCATTTATGAATAAGGCTCAAGTTTTTAACATTTCAAATACTCAAAGGTTTTATTTTGACAGAATACAGAAGAAATTCTGTGAACTTCCATCCACAGACAAGTGCACATCGCGTTCCCAAAATCCACGTTAAACTCACAGCTCATTCAGAGATAGTTCATGAAAAGCAGCATTTACTGTGAACTGAGCCGTTTTGAGATGCTGAAACACTTTTAAAACTGTATGTGTGTACAGTACAGTGCCACTCTTCTCTCTGAAATTCAAATTCCAAAATATTCTTATTTATTTAAATCATAGCCTTTGATTTGACAATCTTAGGAAACCCTGTTCTGTAAAATATGAATGCAATTTTTGAGCATGCACACTAAACTACATAGCTACACAAACTGACAGATGATGATGAAGAATACTAATCAGCCTCAGAGCTAGAGGTGCTGTACATTTATTAGACCTGAAGGTGAAGTTAGCGCTTTCTCAGTCTGAGGTTCAATTTTCACCAAGGGCTGACAAAAAGGGCTTACTGTTTCATTTTTAATGTGGTAGACCTTGACTTGAAGGGTCAATTTCATTTAACCCTCTTGCCAAGAGTCACCTTGATTTTGTGCAAAAATATAATAAGATAATTCAGCAATAGGACAAATTCTTAACCACCATGCTGTACTGTCCTGTTTGCTCAGCAATCAGCCAAGAAAAATATATTTGCTGATTTTAAAACTATAATGACAATGACATTTGCCCATACTGAGGGTTGAGAAGCACTTAGAGAGTGTCTCTTAGTAAATACATGTCCACAGCTTCAGTTTAATAAAAGCTTTTCTAACCTTCACACACAGGCAGATATCACAGATTCACTTTCACACTTTCAGCTCTCTGGCGGTTTCGAGAGAGTAAACAGTCAAAGCATGCTTATTGAAGTACTTTCCTGCTTTATCGAACAAACTGTTTGACAAGTACCTGAAATCAAACAGCTGACACTGAAAGTTATATTCACTTCCATGTTTTAAAAAATTTAATTCATCAATGTATTACAATGTAAAGTCCAACACTGAAGATGCTCATGCGTTTCAAAGCATTTTAGATTCCAACACTGATCCCATGATATGATGCTGGCAGATATAAAGCACAAAATCTAAACAATGCTTCCATTTGATGCTTTTCTAGTAAACATGTTCAGAAGCTCCACCTGGTATAGTGATGCACTTGTGATGTGGAGTGCTGTGGTAGGAGCCCCAAGAAAAATGAGTCAAGACACTCCACAAAAGAGCTCAAAACCTTGTATGAGGAAGCTAAAATGACATGGCTGCAAGCAAATGCACTTTTGTCTCACTTGGTAAGATGGCGCCAGTGTGTGCGGCAAGCCGTCTGGGGTCCATTCTTCGTACATTGTTAACTCAGTTAGCTGGATTTGATTGATAACAATCTAAATTAAGTGCATTTTACATAAGTACAATTATCTGCCAGTGTGGTAATTACAGTGTTTATTACAAAGTAAAAAAAGACACCGGCTTCAGTGGTATAGGTAGTAGTGTGTAAGGTGTGTAGAATTAACTTGTGATGCGATTGATCCGGGTTCGAGTCCAACTTTTGCAGAGCTCGATCTTCTCTTTTTTTCCATCACATATCACATCAGCAAGACATTTATTTTCAATAAAAATTTTGAAAATCTTCTAAAAGTGGAAGTAAAGCGCCTAACGAGTGTTTAATAATGATAAAATTATTTCTAATTTTAATAAAATAATCAGTTACACTATGTTATCAATACATTCTGTTTGTTTTTCGCCCCTCGGGGTAACAATGAAAATGGATATTAGTTCAATAACTTAGCGTTCTGCCACTTTTCACTTTCACTTTATTATAACAGTGATAAGAATTTAACACGGAAGTATGCAGACGTTTTTTTGTTGGGTGCTGTTGCCATGGTGAATCGTAATATCGGAGCTCCATGGATCATGGCTTTTCTTAGTCGTGGTGCATGTAAAATTTAGGGACTGGCTGTAAATAAATTCTGAATAGAATCTGGATGTGATCAATAAGTCTTTCCTGATCATCCATATGTCTACACAGGAAAAAAGAGAGCGATGAAGGCTGCTAAACAGGCCATTGTAACAGGTTCGACAAACCCCCTCGTGTCTAGCTGCTATGACTACGAAAACAGTTATCTCTGATGGCCTCTGAAGATAATTTTCTCTCATATCCAGCAACACCATGCAAGCCTCCTGCATCTAAAAAAAGCTTTCCTGAGAGATGATTGTGCAGATTCTCCATCTAACTCGGCCATTGTTGATACCCTATCGAAACTGATCAACGCGAGATCAGACGCTATTGAAAAAATGGTAGGTGAAAATACCATGAAAATAGTCTAAAGTTGACAATCGACTTTGCTTGCAGAGAAATAAAGGATGTGAAGAAACGGGTTGAAAATGTGGAGAAATGCCTGAAGAAACAGGAAGAGGAGGTTGTTCAACTTAAAGTCAGAATCACAGAGCTGGAAAATTACTCGAGAAGATGGAACGTGAAACTTTATGGCATTCTGGAGTCGATTGTGGATGTTAAGATGGAGACCATTCAGATCTGTCAATCCATAGTTCCTCGGGACCAGAATAAACTAGCGGAGGCAATTGACATTGTGCATCGACTCGGAAAGAGAAAACCAGGTGTGTCAAAACCAAAAGGAGTCATTCTTTGCTTTCTGTCGAGAACATATCGGGATGCAGTCTGGGCCACAGCGAAGAACAACTCACTTCTCAGAACTGAAGAACTTCTGCATTCTGTTAAGGAGCCCTGTTGGGTTCTTTTGGTACTTATTCATTCAGATAAAGGTATCCTGGAAAGACTTGTTTGTTCAGAGTTTTTTTTTTTTTTTTTTTGACCTTATCTGTCCACTGCTGGTGTTAAGGCGTTGCATTCGGTTCTTCGTCTCAAGGATATTTTCTCTCACAAAGGGAAATTGGGCTTATCTTTTAGAATTTTCAAGTTTGTTGTTCATGTCTTTTTCGATTTTATCTTTAAATGCCAGAGGATTGCGACATACTTTAAAGCATAAAGCACTATTTTTGTTTGTGAAGCAATTTAAGACTGACTACTGTTTTTTTACAAGAATCGTACTCTGTTCCTGAGGACAGTAAGTTTTGGAGATCGCAATGGGGGAATGATATGTGGTTTTCAAATTGTTCTGAGTGTTCGGCTGGTGTTATTTCTTTATTGAACCGGTTTAATGGCAATGTTTTACATTCTGAAGGGGATTGTAATGGTCACTTTCTTATTAGGGGCCAAGCACCGAAGGTGCGAAGGCACCTATTGAAATCGTTAGTTTTCTTATTATTTATTATTCTTCCGCTCTGGAAGTCTATGGCAGCCCATAGATCCGTATGTTAAAAAGTTGTGAAATTTGGCACACTGATAGAGGACAGTCTGAAATGTGTCCATAGCAAATTTGCAGTCTCTAACTCAATCCCTCTAGCGCCACCACCTGTCCAAAGTTTCACTCATATCTATGCTTGAACTTTTGAACCGTAAGGGCTAGAAACAAAATTATTTTTCCTCTGATTCCTTGGCTCAAGACGATTCGATTGCACACTATGACATCATTTTCCGTCATGAAAATTTTCTCTCTATTTTGAATTTTGCGAAAAAATTACTTTTTCGAACTCCTCCTAGGCCATTGCTCCAATGTTCACGAAAATTGAACCAGATCATCTCACCTATTTTTGCTTAGAACTTCTAATTGGTTTGTCCAAAATTAATAAATTTGGTCTCGTTAGATTCAGGGCAACATGCCACGTCAAATGATATCCAATTTTCCCATATTTGAATTTTGTGCTAAAATGCTGTATTTTATGTACGCATTAGTGTATTGTTACGAAACTCTGTATGGGTCATCAGCACGATGCCCTGAAGGAGCATGAGAAGTTTCGGACCAGTGCCACCTAGTGGAGAAAAACATTTATATGTCTATAACTTTGGCTGTGGTTTACATATTTTCACGGTAAACCACACACAAATCTCATCCCCTTAGACTTCTGAATCCTTGCCGAGTCCAACAATACCAAACATGCTAGGTTTCGTCTTACGGTTTGTGCTACGTGGTGATTTAGCACTTAAAGAACTTTTGCAAATATCTTTGAAACCGTTAGTCCGATCGAGACAAAACCATTTTTGATAGGAAGTGGCAAAAAAAATAAAATCAGTCGCCCATGGGTCATTTTTTATGTTCTCATACACATAAATGTCTAAAGCTCTGAAAGGTTTGAAAGGTTATGATTATCGACACAATGCCCGTCAGAAAGGCAAAGGGGGAGGTGTTGCTGTAATCTATAGTAATATTTACAGTATTAGTCAGAAGTCTTTCAAATATAATTCCTTCGAAACTATGGTACTTTACGTAACATTATGTAAGTTGACATTTGTGCTGGCTACTGTATACAGGCCACCAGGACACAATACAGACTTTATCAAAGAATTTGCTGACTTTCTATCAGAGTTAGTACTAGCTGCAGATAAAGTCCTTGTTGTTGGTGATTTTAATATTCATGTAGATAATAAAAAAGACGCATTAGGATTGGCATTTGCAGATATTCTAAACTCTATTGGTGTTAGACAACATGTGTCAGGACCCACTCATTGTCGTAATCATACTTTAGATCTAATATTGTCACATGGAATCGATATTGATGTTGTTGAAATTCTGCAGCAGAGTGACGACATCTCAGATCATTATCTAGTCTCGTGTATACTACATTTAGTCAAGGTGGCTAAACTGCCTCCATGCCATAAATATGGTAGAACCATCACTTCTACCACTAAAGATTGCTTTATAAATAATCTTCCTGATCATTTTCATCGCCTTAGCATACCAGACAGCTTAGAAGACCTCGATGTTGCAACAGAAACTATTGCCTCTGTCTTTTCCAGCACATTAGACTCAGTTGCTCCTTTGCGTTTAAAAAAGATTAAGGAAATTAATCCAATGCCATGGTACAATGACCACACTCAGGCCCTAAAGTTAGCAGCCAGAAAAATGGAGCGCAGCTGGAAGAAATCAAAACTAGAAGTATTTCGTATTTCGTGGAGAGAGAGAATGATTGAGTACAGAAAGGCCTTAAAATCTGCTAGATCTGCCTATTTTTCAAAACTCTTAGAAGAAAATAAACACAACCCTAGGTATTTATTTGATACAGTGGCTAAATTAACAAGAAATAAGGCTTCAACTTCTGATGTTTCCAAAGAGCACAGCAGTAATGACTTCATGAACTTCTTTACTTGCAAGATTGATAATATTAGAGAAAAAATAATAACCATGCAACCGTCTACTACAGTATCGTGTCAGATAGTGCATTGTAGTGTCCCTGAGGAAAAATTCAATTCATTTACTGCTTTAGGAGAGGAAGAATTGTCTAAACTTGTTAAATCATAAAAATCAACAACATGTTAGACCCTATACCGACTAAGCTATTGAAAGAAATGCTTCCAGAGGTCATAGACCCTCTTCTCAATATCGTCAATTCATCTTTATCATTAGGATACGTACCAAAAACTTTTAAGCTGGCTATTATTAAACCTCTTATTAAAAAACCACAACTTGATCCTAGAGAATTAGTCAATTACAGGCCGATCTCAAATCTCACTTTTCTGTCAAAAATACTAGAAAAGGCAGTATCATCACAGCTATGTTCCTTTTTAGAAAGAAATGGTATCTGTGAGGATTTCCAGTCAGGATTTAGACCGTACCATAGTACTGAGACTGCTCTCATTAGAGTTACAAATGATTTGCTCTTATCATCAGATCGTGGTTGTATCTCTCTATTAGTGTTACTGGATCTTAGTGCAGCATTTGACACTATTGATCACAATATTCTTTTAAATAGACTCGAAAATTATGTTGGCATTACTGGAATTGCATTGTCATGGTTCAAATCATACTTATCTGACCGTTATCAGTTTGTAGTAGTAAACGAAGACATGTCATATCGATCACAAGTTCAATATGGAGTGCCACAAGGCTCAGTACTAGGACCGTTACTGTTCACTCTGTACATGCTACCCTTGGGAGATATCATTAGGAAGCATGGCGTTCGTTTTCACTGTTACGCTGATGATATTCAGCTCTATATTTCTTCGCGCCCTGACGAAACTTACCAATTCACAAAATTAACGGAATGCATAGCTGATATAAAAAATTGGATGACCAGTAATTTCCTACTACTAAATTCAGAAAAAACAGAGATTCTAATTTTTGGACCAAAAACTTCTTCACGTAATAACCTAGAATATTGTCTAACACTTGATGGCTGCTCTGTTAAGTCTTCGTCGTCAGTTAGGAACCTGGGTGTGCTCTTTGATACCAATCTTTCATTTGAAGGCCATGTTACTAGCATCTGTAAAACCGCATTCTTCCATCTTAAAAATATATCTAAACTACGACATATGCTCTCAATGAAAAATGCAGAACAGTTAGTTCATGCGTTCATGACCTCAAGGCTAGATTACTGTAATGCTCTACTGGGTGGTTGTTCTGCTCGCCTGATAAATAAACTACAGCTCGTACAAAATGCAGCAGCTAGAGTTCTTACTAGAACTAGGAAGTATGACCATATTAGCCCAGTTCTGTCAACACTGCATTGGCTTCCTGTTAAACATCGTATAGATTTTAAAATCTTGCTAATTACTTACAAAGCACTAAATGGTTTAGCTCCCCAGTACCTGAGCGAGCTCCTAATTCATTATAGTCCTTCACGTCTATTGCGATCTCAGAATTCAGGCCAGCTGATAATACCTAGAATATCAAAATCAACTGCAGGTGGTAGATCTTTCTCCTATTTGGCACCTAAACTCTGGAACAATCTTCCTAGCATTGTTTGGGAAGCAGACACACTCTGTCAGTTTAAATCTAGACTAAAAACGCATCTCTTTAACCTGGCATACACATAACACATTACCAATTTATATTTCCAAATCCGTTAAAGGATTATTAGGCTGCATAAATTAGGTCAGCCGGAACCGGGAACACTTCCTATAACACCTGATGTACTCGTTACATCAGAAGAAGAATGGCATCTACGCTAATATTAGTCTTTCTGTTTATCCCGAGGTTCACCGTAGTCAACCGGATCCGGGCCGTATCCAGGTGAGACCAAGGACCTCCACCTTGAAACGATCACAACGCAGCCCTGACGTATCAGCAGAGATTGAGTCAACTAGATCATCCACTGTGAGGGCCTCATCGACACGACAGCCACGACACAGTTCCTCAACAACCGTCCATACCGGCGTGATGAATACGATCCTCAATTGGATGGAACTGAAATAAATACTTTTAATGTTGCGATCCTATTGGACTTATGATAGCAACCTGAATTGTAACAAAGCACTGTTGGCCAGAGGAGAACTGGCACCCCGACTAAGCCTGGTTTCTCCCAAGGTTTTTTTCTCCATTTTAACACCAATTTGCCACTTGTCTGCCACCTGATGTCACCTGATGGAGTTTGGGTTCCTTGCCGCTGTCGCCTCTGGCTTGCTTAGTTGGGGACACTTGACTTGACATTTGATATTCAACAGTGCTTTGATCTGCCTGCATTGACACTATTCTTTAAGAGCTGCTGTGCAGCCAAATAATGTACCAGTTATCAATGTAAAGCTGCTTTGACACAATCTACATTGTAAAAAGCACTATATAAATAAAGGTGACTTGACTTGACTTGACTTGAAAGGAAATTAGATATTTTCATCAAATTTGACATACACATGCATGGGCTGTGAAGGGAAACAAAAAAAGTGGTGAGATTGTGCTTCTTGGTGGTGCTATAATTGAACAAAACATGAAATTGCCATTAAAGGTGCAATATGTAAGAATTTTGCAGTAAAATATCCAAAAACCACAGTTTTATATATTTTGTTCACTTGAGTACTTAAAATATCCCAAGTGTTTGCAAATATTTGTAAATTGTGATAAAATTGCAATTTTAACCAAGGCTCTGGGACATGTGAGGAGTCACCTGTCAATTGTGTCATACCCGCGTTACCCTCGGTTTTCGGTTTTATTTTGTAGAAACCATGGAAACACCAAAGACGCTTTAATATTTACATGTTTTAATAGACAAAAGTACAACTGTTTTGATATATTTATAGACAGAAAACTAATTATTGTTATATAGCTCAACACATTTAGTCTTATTGTTTAAATCTAATTTTCTTGATTTTTTTGCGAGTATCATGCTTTACCATGCCTCAGAGAAAAACACTATTTTGTGAAGTAGCTAACATAGCATAATCAGATGCAGCTTTATTTTTAGTAACAGTTTAGTAAAAACACAAGCCATCCAGCACACTCAAATGTATCTAATATGATAAACAGAGCTGTGTTACCTCATACTCATGACCGGAAAAGTGGAAGCAGCGCCGGTGACTGTGGCATAATAAAAGTTCCGCTGCTCGCGGCGTGTGTTGCGCAATCGCTCCAGCGGCCTCGTTCAGCTCCCACAACACTCGGTCCTGCTCTGCTTCATACTACAGTAACGTTAATAATCACATCCATGAACATGATTTCTTCCCGAGTCCTATCCCAATTCTTTTCCACCGGCTGTGAGGTGAAGGCCACATGTACCAAGATTCCGTGCTCAAACTTGCCGTCATCAAGCTACGCCTTTGTTTTGAATAGGCCTCTAGCGACCTCTAGTGGACAGAAAGTCTTACATATTGTACCTTTAACTGCAATACAGTATTATGATATAAAATGCTATATTTTATGAATGCATTAATGTACCATTACCATTTTCACTAAAACTGAATTGTATCATCTTCCGACCATGCCGGCAAAAAGTTATGGATTTCGTGTTGATAGATGAAACCATTTTCGTATACCACAGCAATGAAGTAGATGCTTGATGCCAAAATGACTCTTGAGGCTGTATCTCTGCAATGCTTTGACATATTGACACCAAACTTTGCGAGTGTCATTGTCACCTCACTCTGACCATACTGCATTAATTTGGTCACAGCGTCACCTATTGGTCAAAAGTGATAAACCAGTAAATCTTTATTATTGACTGTATTTATGATTTTTCAGCTGTTTTTGATCTAAATGATCTTAATAGGTCTTTATTTGCTGACTGTTGCAGCAGGTCTGATGCTCCCAGCCATGATGGCATGACTTGTTGTGCCTTCTTTGTGCTTGGCCCCATAATTGCTGCTTGCAGCTATATTTCATTTTATATCTGTTATCAATATTACAGTTTTAGTAATCAACATGTATGGTTACAACTACAGTGCAGAAAATACTCGGCTACTTAACTTGATAGAAAGCAAAATGAAACACTGGTTGTCTAAATTTTCTAGTGCATATGTTATTTTTGGAGGGGATTTTAACATTACTCTCAGTAACCAAATTGATCACTGGCCTTACTGGTAAGGATTCTTCCACAACTAGGTAATTAAATTTATTTATGGATAGATATGATTTAATAGATATTAGGAGGCAAAAAATTCCTGATGATTCAGGATTCACTTGGTCTAATAAGAATCTTAGTAGCTACTCGTGCATTGATTACTGGTTGGTATCAAAGGACTTAATTAAAGAAGATATTTCAGTCTCTATTCACCCGACTCTATTGACAGACCACAAAGTAATTCTGATACGAATCAACTTCTTTGCACTTGAGAGGGGAATAACCTATTCCGGGACAGTCCCGAAATTGGGAGCTTTGTCCCGCGTCCCGCAAGACTTAAATAGTGTCCCGTATTTCATGTCTGTATTATAATTTTTTTCATCCCTGAAATTACAATACCACAATATGAAATATAATAAAAACTGTGATTGGCATTTAAAAATCTATTTGTGCAGCCGTCATATTCTAGCTGTGGAAATAACCAACCAATGCAATCATAGAGAGAGGTTTTCCTGCTGATGACAACTGAGTGGACAGCGCAAAGGAGGCCCTAAGCAGAATTTTATTTGGGGGCCCCTCGTTTAGAATAACTTAAGATAAACAGAATCTTCTTATATATAAAAAAAATAAATATAAATGTACAAAACGCACAATATTAAATTACATACTTAAATAATGACAAAATGAACAGATCAGATGGACCTGTAACAAGATAACAATAATAAATGTATTAACATTAAAGGAATAGTTCACCCAAAAATGAAAATTCTGTCATTTACTTACTCTCAAGCTGTTTTAAACCTTAATGGGTTTCTTTCTTTTGTTGAAAATAAAAGTTATTTTGAAGAATGTGGGTAACTAAACAAATGCTGGTCACCAGTCACTTCTATAGTGATTTTTTTTTTTTTATGAAGTCAATGGGGACCAACAACTGTTTGGTTACCCACATCCTTCAAAATGTTCAGCAGAAGAAAGAAATTAATACTGGTTTGGAACAACATGAGAAAGAGTGAATAATGACAGAATTTTCATTTTTTGGGTGAACTATCCCTTTGGCAGCATGTTTAATATTAAGCTGCTGTCACTTTAAGACCTGCACGCATCTAACAAAAAGACGCATTCGATTTTCTCTCAAATTATTACTTTTACTTTTGACATAACCAATTGTGTTTATGTAAACCTAGTGAGTATTTGACAGTATTAGCGCAATCAGACGTAATGGGGCACTGTTTGACAGGCTTTTAGTGCGCACGCGCTTTGGGTGTACGCACTCAGAAAAAGCGCATGTCAGAACAGCATGCGAATGTTTAACCGGCAAGGCTTTAAAGCACATGCAAATAATGAACTTTTGTGATTGTGAATAAGTGCAGTGTCCCGTGAGTGTAACTCTACTGCTGCGTTAACATGTGATGTAGGGCTGCATGATATTGGAAAAAACTGACATTACGATTTTTGTTTTTCTGTAATATATGTTGCGATATGAAGTAAATTTAACAGATTACTTGAATAGCTCTATTTGGAAAGAATAATTCTAGAATGATTGGGGTGATTTAAATGAAATACATGGGTGTTTTATATCTTTCAGGTAAGTATTCAGGTCCAGGAAATGAATAATCAAATGTAAAATAACACGCATAGTCTTCACTGTATAAACTGAATATAATTAATCTGTGTTAAAGCAGATTTTCTCTTTGTATTTTGTTGTTTGTTAACATTCATGAAACAGAAAGCATCAAGCCTGCTGTGACTTTAAGTCCGAATGCACAGATCGTTTATAATGATACACATTCGTTTTCTTTGTTTGCCTTACCTAAGCCATAAGCAACTGTGTTTACAAGGACATTTTGACATAATTCTGCGTGTGTATGTCCGTTCAAGCACAAATAGATGCGGAAGTGGTCCGAGCGCAATTCGGAGTTCACGTGAGTCTGTGAGGCTCTGTGTGACAGGACCTAAACACGTGCAACTTTGGTTAAACTTTGCAATTCCTTTGATGTGACTATCGTGGATGTGCACATCGCGATATCGATGCTAAAATGATTCATCGTGCAGCCCTAATGTGATATGAATGTACGTTGCGTTGTACAGTATTATTGGGATGGAGGCACTAGAGCTGCAACTGATCAAGCTGTCATTTCATATGCTCTTGTGGGCCCCCTGGTGGCCACACACAGAATCAGTTGCTCTTTTTTATTCAAAATGAAATAAATAACTCTCATTATTTACTTTCATCTTTGATATTACAGATATGCAAATTACTACATGCAAAATACTATACTTACTACAATACTTACTACAATACTTATTTTAGCTGCTATATAATAAACAATTAAAATTTAAACATTTTAATTGTTATGGAAATAGTGGATCCAAAATGGAACCTTCTGATTCATATTTATGCATTTTAATAATATTTCAGGTTAATCATTTATGACTTATGATTTATCAATATTACTTTTGATTTCATATATTCATGTACTCCTACTCCATATATTAATCCTCATCATATTTTCAAGTATTTACTCTTTAATGTACTCTTTTAAGGTTATTCTTATGTATGCTTGCTATGTTCAATTGTTCTTCAAGTGTTCCAATGTGACAGGTCATGTTGACACGTTTGTGGTTAGATATTGGACGCCTGCCAAGTACTGCAGAAGCGATGATGTTTTCAGAATTAGTTGCTCATTTGATCTTGTACCTTTGTATGAAAATATGTCTGTTTCCATTTCCATTACATGAGATAATGAAAGATCTGCAATGTTCTCTTAAGGGTGTCAAAACAACACCTTTTGTATCTATTTTCATCTATCTTTGACATTTGACCAGTCACTTTCACCTAGCCGTTACACCAGCTATGACATAATGAATAAATCTGTTTGACCTTTTCTTATTAGACCAAAACATAAGTTTGAGTGGGATGTAAGTTTTCCTATGCTTATGGTATAAAACGGACTGGGTCTTTGATAGTTTAGCTTTTCTTTGCTTCTCGCATCTCTTCTGCATCTTCTGCTTCTTCTCTTCTACCTCTCATTTCATTCTGCAAATATCTTAATTTTGTTCCTCTATATTCTGATCTTAATCTTCATCTGTTAGATACAATACTCTAGATTTTATTATTAACAATTAATTACTTAATTCATTTGTTTGTCTCTATAAATGTGTTATTCCTTATTCAAATTTGATCTCTGACATAATCATTGCTGGACTGCCTGGATCTCATTTTCTCAAGTTTTTGCATCAGGAAAGCTTGTAGAATAGAACTAAAACATTTCATTGTGAATATACTGCAGGTTTGCTCATTTCACAACTTAATTCCATATATAGTTTCAGATCACCACTGTGTTAAACTGTATCCTGATTCACAGTGCATCATGTTTTTTCCACATTAAAATGTTTTGTCAATGAAATGCATCATTTTGTGGGGAAAAAAAAAAAGATTAAGAATGTTTCCTAATAATATGAAAAAAATAATACTTCACTTTAGGATTTAATAAAGTCTCTTTGAAATTATTTACCAACTGAGCAAGCAATTAAGAAATGACAGAGCAATCACAGGAGAGTGTATAAATGTCTGATTATCCACAAAACAATACTATTCCACATACTTTTGACAATTGTCTTCTCAATATAAATATTTGTAAATAAAACCTGCATTAGTAACTTTAGTTTTGTAGTTGATTAATTTAACCACTTGTAATTCAATTTTAACATTTCAATTGTTGTGGAAAGCTTGTAGAATTAAACTAAAACCTTGTGAAAGTGCTGCAGGGAAGCTAATATCACTGTCTCATCATGTTTCTATTCATATAGAGCATTGTGTGTTTTGCAGAAAAAGATAAAGAAGGTTTACATGCATTAATTCATGCAGGTCAATAACATAAACATAACTCTCAATAAATATTTTTTAAAAAATAATAATGTCTGGTTAAAGTTATGCAGGCTATCAACTGAGAAAGCAATAGGCAATGACAAAATAATCTGAACTGAAACTTTTATTATGCCACCACAGGTTATCTTATCAAACGTTCCCAGAACATTCAGACATGGTCACGATGTGGAGTTCTTTTAAGGGTTGGGAGACGTTATTTGGTGGACCTTCAGGGAAGATTCAGGGCGTTCTGGGAATGTTTAGGGGACTATTACTATAGGATGTTCTGTTAACTTCCCAAATGTCCTCTTTGTAACGTTCTCGCGTGATGATAAAATAACTAAAATAGAACGTCTTCCTAAACTCATATCGGGAACGTTATTAAATGACCAACAGAGGACCGTGTGGGAACCTTCTGTTAATGTCCCAAATGTCCTCTTTGTAACATTCTTTTTGACCATAAAATAACCAAAATGGACTGTCCCCCTAAAGTCATTTAAGAACCTTGAACTGCAGCACTTTCATTACCAAAAGAGGACGTTTTAGGAACGTCCCAAATGTTTTGTAAAGGTTCGGAATCTTCATCACCTTTAGAGAACTTTTAGGGTCCTGAGAACGTCGCCTTCTACGTGGGCAGGAATCTCTCCACTCACAGGCGGATTCTGGAGGCGCGCGCGTTCTCGCTCAGATATTACATGTGCATTTTCCTCCTGCATGTGCAGCCATGAATCTAGAATTGTCTTCTCTCCAGGATTTAATGTTGCCAGAAGCGCAACATTATAGTGTGGGCACCCACCGCCAGAAACATTATCGGCGCATATGCCAAGTTTGCCAACAAATGTAAATCAATATTTACATAGCATAGTAGTTGTAAATGTATCTGTCTCACACGTGTCCCGCATTGTTCCACAAAATCACATCTAATGTCCTGTAACGGATCAATAGGGTGGTCACCCTAGAATAACCAGAACATCCTATTGGAAGCTTAATAGCTTTTATTTAAAAAAAATGAAACTGTCAAATTAGAAATTAACCATTTGCTTGAGTGCTATCTAAAGAAATCTATTACAGAAAGTTCTTATTCGAATAATTGGGAGTTATTTAAGTACGAATCCTCAAAATTCTTAATGTCTTATGGTAGTTCTTATGTACGGGCTGGAATGGCAGAGGAGGAGGATAATGTTATCGTAATCTTTTCTATTATGGAGAAGGGTCCAGATATGCTTTCAAATGAAGATCAAATAAATATAACTGAATTGCAGAATAAATTAGATGAGATTTATAAAAGAAAAGCAGAGGGTGCATTTATTCACTCCAGGAAGAAGTGGCTTGAGGAAGGGAGCAAAATTCATCTTATTTTTTCTGCTTGAAAAAACAACATGCTAATTACAATACTATACAATAACTCAATATTAACGCGACTGTTACCTCTGATTCAAAGCTGATTTCTAAATTTTGCTCAATGTTCTATAGTAAGCTTTATACCTCTAATTACTCTGAACAGTTAACTTCTTCCTTTTTTGCCTCTTTAGAAAAACATAAGAGTATACTCCTGGAGAATAAAGACCTAGAAGTATTAAAGAAATAATGGATTCAATTGACAGATTCAAAAATAATAAATCGCCTGGGACGCGTGAGCTTACTGAAGAATTTTAAAAGTGCTTCACACAAAAAGTGGCGCCGTTTTTAATGAACGTATTTAATGAAAGCATTTCCACTGTGCAGCTTCCACCAAGAATTTTAGATGTTCTTGATTTTTCTCATCTAATTTTGGATCAAAGCTATATTTTATTTTGGGATTTCTACAAAGCATTCAATACTCTTGAGCATAATTTTATTTTTCTTAGTCTGAAAAGATTTGGTTGTGATGCAGTTAGGACTTTATGTTTTAATGCTAACAGTTCAATTAAATTAAAACAAGTGTCGTCTACTAGGTTTGATCTCAAAAGGGATATACTTCAAGGTTGCCCTATCTCTCCCTATTTTTTCTTATTAGCAGCTCAACTCTTAGTAGACCATATCAAACAAAGCAACCTTGTAGGTATTTCAATTGCAGGGAGGGAGGTGATCATAAGCCAATTCGCTGATGACACCACTCTCTTCTTAAAAAATAGTGTTCAAGTTGCATTAGCTCTAGGGATGTAGTGAACAGCAAACATGATGGCACCAGAGCTTCACAACAGAAGTTCGCACGAGAAGTTTAAAACAAGATTCCCTTTGTCCCACTCTGATTAATACAAAAGATTGTGATAGGACCCTCAACGACAGCTAAAGGACTATTGTAATTAGGACTGCCAAAGGTGGAGGGCAGGAAAGATGACATCAACGGCCCATTGATCACAGGCTAATCTCACCACAAGTTGCCTTTGTTCACCTCAGCCCTCCATGCCTGTGTCCAATGTGTGAATGGCCATGGACTCCTACGGCTACCAAACCGGTTCTGGCTAGAGCACAGCAAGAACAAAGAAATGTTCCAAAAGAAAGACAATTTCTAAACATATTGGCTTGAAATCACCAAAAATGGACAGGAATACTGTAAGGAACATGTCCTATACGTCTTTTTACTCATCCAGGAAACTGTGCACACACAGTGGAAACCGCACCTGGAATAAAAGCAAATGCAATTGCACCCACTGAGACCTCAACCAAAATTTGATACCTCAAATGTGATACCTCAACCAATTCACATCAAGTTTGGACTCTACAAGTTCAGAACACTGCCACAAGGACTTTGAGAAAGGTTTGAAAAAGAAATAAAACATTTCCAAGGTCCTATAATGTTTTATTTAACTGTGTATTTTGGGATAATGTAACAAGTTCTACAGAATGAAAGGTGGGCGTGATGGGCAGACACCTGGAATGCTACGACCCAATCACATCACCACATCAGGAAAGGTGGGGATTAGTAATCCCCTCCCCAATGGGAAGGAATAAAAGCTTTCCCAAGTGAACAAACCCTTGTTTTGAGTTTCTGACCTGATGAGGTAAGAACAACAGCACGACCTAGGTTACACTCTTGTGAGTAAACCTTTCACCACACGGACCTTCAAGCAGCCCAACTGCTTCTGCAGAGGACTTTGGCCCCTGACCTGCATAACTCAAGTACCTCCAACCTACAGAAGATCCTGTGGATCGACCACCATCTGACCTACAGTTCTCTGGATTACACAAAGACCCCAGCACTCAGTGCAGCTCTGCAACTGTTGGAAAGCAATCCAGTCTCTCCCACTGCAAACGGAAGGATACCAGTGGAAGACGTTTCTCATCGCTGGACTGATCACCTGACCAAATGAAACATAAATATAAGCTAACCAAACCTTTTCCCAAAGGCCTTGGCATTAGGTTGTTGCTATATGAGATTGCTATTTGTGTAGGTTGCCTTGAGTAGGAATGTCCAGATGTAGCTCCAGGCCACAGCCATTACGGCGTCCCACGTTGGCGTTGCTGGAGGGAGGAGTCATTTTGGTGAGGGTCTCCACGCCACCCTGGGGATGAGTGGAGGTGACGGAGCCAATGGAGGTGGAGCCCTGAGCGCAGACAGAGAGCCGAAGGAGCGGAGTGACGCAGAAGGTCTCCGAGTCCATGACGGAGTCGCAGAAACGACCCCCCAAGATGGAAGCAAGGTACCGGAAGGCTGAGGTGAAGCTGGAACCACTGAGGGCTGAGGCGGAGCTTGAGGGAAGGCAGTGCCAGATGGAGCAGTAGGGTTGGATGGCTGGAGAGCAACGAACGGCCCGCAAGTCCGTGGCGATGTGATGGCGATGTTTGAGCCAGGCGGAGTCCATGGTCCGAAAGAGTCCGGCGGAGCTGAAATCTCGATGGTAGCTGTTGAAGTCGAGGGAGGAAGGAGCGAAGGCGGAGGAGTCAGGACGATGGGCCAAAGTGGCACGATGGGATCTGAGGCCGGGGGCGGAGCCATAGTATCTCCACAGCCAGAAGAAGCTGGCTCACAGCAGGCCCCAGGTGTAGCCGCGCCACTGAGAGGAGGCTGATGCGGAACTAAGGGAATGATGGGAGACAGCGAGGGCTGGGTAGCAGGCATGGCTGAGGGCTGGAGAAGGGACTGATGATGAACAGAGGGACTGGAGAAAAACAAAAAATTCTGGGTAGATGTATGGAGACGAGGTGGGAGAGGGAGGCTGGGCAGGACCAGCTCATCCAAAATAGAACAGACGGGCTCGGGAGAGATTAAAAGGGGTAGGGGATCCTCTCCAAAATCAAAATAATAGTTCATGGTGCATGCCAGAAACTCACTCTCAGTGGCGGGAGTGTGGGCGGGGCTCCACTCCATTCGGTTGTTAAGTCTGACGTCATGCGGCAGCGCTTCCGGGTCCAAACGCTCATACTACAAGAAAACAACAAACGGTGCTAATATACACACACACGATGTGGTGTAATACTACCAAAAAATTATAATCATAAATGTTTATCTCCATACCAGAATCCCAGATAGTGGGACCAGACAGTGATTCATCTTTTGTAAATTGTTAAAATATTAATGTCGGTGATGCTGTGAGCACGGAGACTGTTGTGTAGACTGTAAGTATTTAAAATTTTTAACTTTTTAAAATGTTAAATGTTTATTATTAATAAATAGCGCTCACAAACAGCCGTCGAGATGGCATTCTCAAGTGAAACGAGTCGAGGCTTGGACCAGGAAACAGCGTTCCTTACGTCACAACTTAACAAGCGGATACTCTCACGCTCATCACAAACTCCCTCGGCGATGGATGTTGCAGCCGACTCGCACTCCTTGTCAGACTCGCGGTGCTCCGGCTCTGTGGCGATGTTTCGCTCATTCATTCCCTTGGTCGCTGTCTCCTGCATCGCGATACAGGTGGGCTCTCTGTCTCTGGTGGGATCGTGCTGCCGTTCCTCGCCGTCTGTAGGTTCCTGGCTGGGCACTGGAGTAGGAGTGGGACTGGTGTCGTTGTTGTTGAATCCAACTGTGAAAGACGATCCACATGATGCCAGCACCCACTCCACATATGCGGCGAAGCTTCCTCGAGGTCTGACCCCAGACAACTGTGCCTTTGTTGATGCATTGAGTCCAACGAAGAGGAATGAACAAAGGCAGTTGTCCAGGAAGCTTGACTGATGTGCTAGGTCAAGATATTCTGCTATATGTGCCTCGAGGGAGTGATTTCCCTGCTCAAGGCAGATTAACAGGAACAAGGGAGAGTCCATGGTGACAAAAAGAAAAATAAACACGAAAACACTAACACAAAACTAAACAAAATACATGCCGCAATCTATCTCACTTTTTGGGTCCGGTATTCTGTCACACCTGGTTGTAAGTACACGCACAAAGAAGAAGATGAAGGGTCAAACAGTCTTTAATAAATCCACAGGCAAGTTCATCCACACAGGCAAACAATGAACACAACCATACTGGACGATACCGGACAAGGATGAACTGAAAACACAAGACTTATTTACACAGACAAGCAAGGTGGATAATGATACACAGCTGACAGTGATGATGATGATGATAATGATCAGTAACTATGGTGACAGACTAGTGGCAGAAAAGTGCAAAACAGTAGTCCAAACAGGGTGAATTGGTGACAGGTAATATGAAGCTTTAGCTTTACATCTGGACAATAAAACTTGCAAAATGATAGATAATCTGCTATTTAATTTTGTTTGGAGGAATCGTACCTATTATATAAAAAATAAAATAAAATAAAATAAAACTGTTGTAATGAACACATATGAAAATGGAGGTTTAAATTTTCTAGATTTTATTACATTAAATCATACATTTAAAAATGAATTGGATGAAACACTTTTTAAAATGCTCCTCCTCAATTTGGAACTTCATCCCAAATTATATATTCTCCCAGCTGGGTGGCCTGCAGTTTCTTTCGCTATGCAACTATAACATTGAAAAATTACCTGTAAAGCTCTCTGCATTCCACAAACAAATGTGTCTTTCTTGGTCTCTTTTCTCCACATTTCTATTTCATATGGAATAATCAAAATATTCTTTATAAAAACAGGTTCTTATTTTTTTCCAAACTGGTATAACAGTATCACCTTAGTCCGTGATCTTTTGAATTTTTTATATACCTATGGTGAAATGTTTGGAAAAAAAAAATTCCTGTCATGCCTAGAGAATCTGCCATTGTTTTCGATGATATACCCATAGGTGTTATGACATTGTTTAAAGGTTTTGAAGGGACTCTTTTTGCTATACCACCTCTGTCAGATCCTATCCAAACATTTGTGGGCAAGATTTGTCTGGCTCCATCCTCTAGCAATAGATCAATTTGTGCTCTCTTTCAAAGAGATATTGTTACCAAATCTTATGTAATTACCTACTGGAGCAATTTTGACAACATTGAGGACTGGAAGAAAGTTTGGGTATTGCCACATAAATACCTTATTGTGAATAAAGTTAGAGAAGTCTCTTTTAAATTTATTCACAGATTTTATCCAGTGAATAATTATCTAAAAAAGTTTAAACCTGACATTGTCAAAAAAAAAAAAAAAAGCGATTTCTGTAATGCACAGGTTGAAACTACTATATATGTGTTTTGGAACTTTAACTATACCAAAATTTTCTGGAAGAGCTTTTGCAGGTATATTATTGATTTTGTGTAGCCTCATTTTTTTTTATTTTGGAAAGATGTTTTATTTGGTTTTGTTAATACTGAGAAAAACATTGAAAAAGAATTTTACCTTATAAATCTTTTACTACTTCTAGCAAAATGTTATATTCATAAATGTAAATTCTCTAATCACAAGCCTTTATTCAAAGTTTTTCTCAGCGAATTTCACCAATACCTTAAGATGCTTTCTGTATCGAAGAATGTCAAAGCAAGGAAAACATTATCTTGTTGTGTTCTTTTTAAAATCCCTTTTCAGTTTAGTCCTGTCTTCTTTTCTTAACATGCCCCAATCGCTTAGCTAATTTTCTAAGTCTTTTTATTTATTTATTTATTTATTTATTTATTTATTTTTTTCTTCTGGCAGTTGTTCTTGTTCTCCCTTTTGGTGCTATTTGTTATATATCTCTTAAATGTGTATTTATTCATAGTCTGTATGCATTATTTTTCCCAATTAAAAAAAAAAAAAAAAAGACCTCTGGCTCTGCTGCTATAGCAGTAACGATTCTTTAATGTCACAGATGGTGTTGGGTTTTGTTTCATGTTTTATTTTGATGTTCATGCTTATGGTTTCATGTTTGCCAATTGTCTTGTTTGCCATGTGCTCCCTGTTGTCATGTGTTTCCCAGGTCCTCATGTGATCATATCATGTGTTTCCATTGTCTCAGGTGTCATTGGTTCATTTGTTTAATTGTACACAGGTGTCCCTTGTTTCGTTATTAGTCTCTGTGTATTTAAGCCCTCATGTCTGACAACATTACATTTTCCTCCACTCTTTGAACAAGAATTATTATTATTAACATTATTCGTTAAGAACAAAATGAATAAGACGGATGACATGATGTACCCATATTGTAACACAAATAAATGAAAGACCTACGGATTTCCCCTTAATTACTTTCAAACGAATGCTTAGGTTTTTTGGTTCATTATTATTTTTTAATGAAAAAACAACAATAAAATAATACAATACAAAAAACGGATTGTCTATTTACACTAAGTGCAAATAGCATCCCTTGTTGGCAAAAGCTATTTACACTAGCTCCACCCACCAATGTCTGGTTGGGCCACTCAAGTTTTAAAAAAGACATGCAGAATTCCACATCTTCAGTGGTGTAACAGTAGTGAGTGAGTAGTGAGTTTTAACGTGATCGACGCGGGTTCAAATCCACTTTTTGCCGAGCTCGCATTTATTTGCAATAAAAATAATGTTCTAAAAGTGGAAATAAACTGTGAACGAATGTTTAATAATATTAAAAGTGTGGGTAGAGTTAGGGGAAAGTGTAGGGAGAGATTTTATTCTCCCAATAAGGCAGCATCCATTTAATAATTTTAATAAATATAATAATTTACACTCTATGATATTATTGCATCCCGTTAATGTACAAAAATACTGGAGGTGCAAATAGTATCTGCCAATAGAAAGTATATATAGCATCCAATTGCTATTTACTCTTATTGCAAAGAACTGATACTTTTACATGGTGTAAATAGAATCTATCGCTATTTTCACCTAGTGTAAACAGTATATTGCTAAGAAAATGCTGTTATTGTCACTCAGTGTAAATAGCATCTATCACTAAGAAAATATGCTATTTTCACTTTTAAACGAACTTTAAAATGAATGCTCAGTTTGTGGTTAACTATTATTGAATTGAAAACCACAACAACAATAAAACGAAGACAAACTCACTTATATTAAACAAATAAACATTTTTTTATTAACAAAAGTTATCTTGCGTTTTTGCCTCCGCTATCGTCCTGTCAGTCATCTTGCTGTCTCACTCTCACAGCTATGATTATAGTTACAGTAAAATTGAAATTCACCATCATCGGTACCCACCCTCAGCCGATTTGCATTACAGTATTTGCAATGACCACCCCTTGTCCAAAACTGAGCATACTGTTAAAAAGAAAAGTTATGACTGGTGCATATTTACACTTGACTGAACATTGGTCTGTGCTTCACCCGCTCCGCGCTGTCTAGCGCAGCTTCACCACACAGATTTAACTGCGCACAGCTAAATAAAACAGGCTGGGTGCAGATTAACATTTAATATTTCTGATTTAAATATTTCTGTGAAACCCGTTAAGTTGCACAGAAGAAAGCCCAATCTAGAACATGCCCTGTACAGTTTAAGAAGCAGTACTACTATAGCAGCAGAGCCAGAGGACTATTATTTTGTTGAACAGACCTGAGCAACGGCTGATGACATTACAGGCTCAGCTTTGCTTGACAAATCGGCAGAAAGGGGTGTCTCAAGACTGCCCACACGTGGAAAATGCATTTTAAAAAACGAATAAAGGCGCCATTTTGTCATTTCTGCTTATTTCATTTCAAATTGAAAAACAAACTATCAAAACGCACACGGACCATCAACCTACTTAGAGTTGATTGAACTAACTCAATTCAGCTGTTCTGAAACCAAAATCTCAGAATTTCCCACCTCCTTTCTGGAATACACCCCTGGACTTGCTGTCATAGCAACAGGTCCATAAGCTCAAACCTTCTAGGGAGCAAGCTTATTTCATGTAAACAGGATTAGATGGCGGATGTGATGCGTAAAGTCGGATGTGATGCGTAAGTGGATGTGATGCGTAAAGTCTGTCCCAGCCACTGCTACTTTCTTACAAGTGTACCCTAATGTGAACCAGGGACATAATAATGATTTAAAAATAAATTTGCAAATATTATTAGAATGTTGTGTAGTCTACCATAATATAGACACAGCCAGTTTTACTTGTTGAGAGATTTATTCATGAGGGAATAATTACCTAATAATTTTATTGGAGTCTTACACACATGACGTAGGCTACAGTTAAGTTAAGTCTATGCCATGTGTGCATTAATTTGAACAGTGACGTGACTTTTTTTATTATGGGAGTGGCTTAATGCAGAGCAGGAGATGCAGATAACTTGATCTTGACCCTTAAGAAACTTTAATTAATGCAGTCATGTAGCAAAACTGCTTCAAATGTAAAATTAAATGAATTGCTAACTACAACATTGAAATAAAAATGTAAAGCCTGTACAAATACTAGAAATCGTGAATATCCTAAATAATTAAATCACGTATAAAAAATAAAAAAATACAGTGCACATTTTATTTATCTATTATAACTTTTATGTCGTTTTGGTTGCTTGGCTGTTTTCTTATAAAGGTCCAGAAATTTGTCAAGATTTTGATCAGTTTTTTATGTATGATGTCACTACGTTGCTGTCTTGATGCCAGCCAATTGCTGCATTGCTGATCGTGGTTTTGAGTATCGATACATCTGCCCTTTTTGAGAAACACAAGAACGCTCAGTAATCACAGACAATTTAATCCAGATATTTTAATCCAATCCACAAATTCGTTTGAAGAACCAAATTAGCCAGAGTTCAGTTATCACGATTAAAAGATTCCAGCAACACCATGATACTACAGAGGATAAATCATTTGAAGAACAGATGAATGGATCCATGGATATAACAAATAAAATGGTCTTCATTTTAAATTGACAGCAATATAATTAATCATGTCTGTTTACTATTATTATTAGGATACATAAATGCCACAGGTCAGTGACAGAAGAGAGGAAAATATGATGCTTGGATAAAAATGCAGCAGTCCTTCTTTTTACTCAACACAATATAAAAAAGCTCTGGCACAGGAAGGCCCAGAAAAAACACAGGAGCACTACACACCAACCATTCAATAAGCAACACCAAAGAACTGAACTAAAATGGGTAGCTTAATACAAAATGAGTCACTAAACGAGACACAGGTGAAACTAATCAAATTAACTAATCAGAAACCATGTCCACAAACAAGGGTATACTCAGAAACTATGGCAATCAGATAAACATGAACTTCACGAAGGGGAAAGAAGGAACAAAAACAAAGATGAATCTTGACAATAAAAGTTATTTTAACAAACTGCATGTTTACTCAGAATTTCTTGGGCTGCATTTACACTGCAAGTCTTAATGCACAGATCTGATCTTTTGACCATATCCGATTTTTTGGCCAGTGTGTTTACATTCACTTTAGACGCGACTGGTATCGGATATTTGTGTTTACATTACTTCCTGTCCCAAAATGATTGTCATTGATAGTTTTACATGCACATAGTAGACCCTCGGGTTTTGAATGGCCGTGCTATTAAAATTATTTATATATTTCATGTCGAGTGGCCACGATTACCTGTCAGAATGGATAACAGCTGTCAGTGTCATGGATGTATTGCAGCGTGAATTCTGACTGAACGGATATAGACTGGAAAATAAAGGTAATTTGCGTTTGATATTTTATCTACAGTTGTCAGTTTTAGAATTCCATTTTTTTGAATGAATTCGAGCGAGCTAGGGGGCTTATAAGGAAAACAACAACACGGTGACGGCGGTCTCTTTTAAATTAACCGGGCAAGGGTTGAAATTCAGCTGCTGAATGATAGCTAACGTTAGACATATAAAGTTCCCACCTCAATAATAAAGCTGCAAATTTTTAGTGCGAGTGCATACAAGCACGTCTGCTTCATGATACAACATAAACTGAGCAAACGTGCCGCCCTCACCTTGTGATGGCTTGGAATTCCAATGGGAATCGGATATACAGGTGCTGGTCATATAATTAGAATATCATCAAAAAGTTCATTTTTTTATTATAAATTATTTTTAAAAATGAAACTTTCATATATTCTAGATTCCCTACATGTAAAGTAAAACATTTCAAAAGTTTTTTTTTTAAATTTTGATGATTAGAGCGTACAGCTCATGAAAGTCCAACATCCAGTATTTCAAAATATTAGAATATTTCCTAAGATCAATCAAAAAATGGATTTCCAAAACAGAAAAGTTCAAGTTCTTTAAAGTATGTTCTTTTGTGCACTCAATACTTGATCGGCAGGACATATTACAGCAAATGACTTGCTCCTAGCACAAATTACTGCATCAGTGAAGTGTGGCATGGAAGTGATCAGCCTGTGGCACTGCTGAGGCACTATTGAGCCTTCAGATCATCTGTATATTGTTGGATCGACTGTTTCTCATCTTTCTCTTGAAAATATCCCATAGATTCAGGTCAGGCATATTGGCTGGCCAATAAAGCACAGTAATATCATGGTCAGCAAACCACTTGGAAGTAGTTTTTGCACTGTGGGCAGGTGCTAAAGTCCTGCTGGAAAAGGAAATCAGCATCTCCATAAAGCTTGTCAGCAGATGGAAGCATAAAGTGCTCCAAAATCTCCTGGAAGATGGCTGCATTGACTTTGCACTTGATAAAACACAATGGACCAACACCAGCAGACGTCACGGCCCCCCCAAATCATTATTGACTTCAGAAACTTCACACTAGACTTCAAGCAGCTTGGATTCTGTGCCTCTCCAGTCTTCCTTCAGACTCTGGGACCATGATTTCAACATGAAATGCAAAATTTACTTTTATCTGAAAAGAGGACTTTCGACCACTGTTCACTGTCCAGTTCTTTTTCTCCTTAGCCCAGGTAAGATGCTTCTGACGTTGTCTCTGGTTCAGAAGTGGCTTGGTAGTCCTTTTCCTGAAGATGTCTGAGTGTGGTGACTCTTGATGCGCTGACTCCAGGCTTCATTCTACTCATTGTGAAGCTCTCCCAAGTGTTTGAATCGGCTTTACTTGACAGTATTCTCAAGCTTGCGGTCATCCCTGTTGCTTGTGCACCTTTGCCTACCCAATTTCTTCCTTCCAGTCAACTTTGCATTTAATATGCTTTGATACATCACTCTGTAAACAGCCACCCCATTCAGTAATGACCTTCTGTGACTTACTCTCTTTGTGGAGGGTGTCAATGATTGTCTCCTGGACCATTGCCAAGTCAGCAGTCTTCCCCATTAGTGTGGTTTCAAAGAACAAAAGATACCCGGAATTTATACTGTAGGGATGGTCATTTAATGAAACTCAAATGTAAATATTCTAATATTTTGAGATACTGGATTTTGGACTTTCATTAGCTGTACGCTCTAATCAACAAATAAAAAAAAAATAAAATAAAAAAACCTTTTGAAATGTTTTACTTTACATGTAGGGAATCTAGAATATATGAAAGTTTCATTTTTTAAAATAATTTACAATAAAAAAATGAACTTTTTTACGATATTCTAATTATATGACCAGCACCTGTACGTGTTTAGACATAGGTCACGTGTCCAGAGATTGGATATGTATCGGATTTAAAACCACATTTGGAAGTAGCTCAGATCGGATGCGAAAAAATCGGATCTCGTGTGGATTTTTGTGTTTACACGTGTGCAGCTAATTCCGATCTGTGTCAGATGTGAGCAAAAGATCGGATTTTTTTGTGCCAGTGTAAACGCAGCCTTGTTGTCCATGTGTATGAAGTTCTGTGAGATTTGGATTCATACATTTAAACTGATGGGAAAAAAAATAGATCTCTTATCCTGTGGTTCCCTCTAGTGGACAACATTATTACATCATGTTGTAGTCCGGCCATTTTAAGTTGGCAAAAATTTCTTTTTCTAACTCCTCCTAAACCACTTGACTGATTCACATGAAATTTGGCATGTATCATCTATAGACACTTATGACAAAAGGTTATCAACAGAATTTTAATTAATCAAACTGTTTAGAAGATATAAGCCCATTCATTTTGTAGCCATGGCTCCATACACTTTTTAAACTATATCCTCTAAACCATTTGATGAATCGAAATTCTTTTGACATCTTTTTGTCGTCTGGGTCTCTAGATTATACATACAAAATTTGGTGTTAATGGGACAAATGCTCTAGGAGGAGTTTGAAAAAGTATGTTTATCAAAAAAACTCAAAATGGCAGAATAATTTTATTCAGGGCAAAAAAAAATCGATGCTTTGACCCCTATTGATATTGTGTGACACTATGCTGTTTGCATTAATGCAATATAGACATTGAGGGGGACACATATCACCAATATTTGATATTTCTTAATGCTGCTCTGTTGCACTGCATGTTGTTAGGATGACAAAAAATTTGAAATGTTACATTTTTAGGCTGGACCACTTCAGCGGTCTAACAGTGTGAATTCCAGCATGATGCTTCAGTTTTAATGGTGCAAGAGTTCAGCGTGAGGTATAGTCTAGCTAAACATAATACATGTCAACTGTTTTATGATTGAAACGTTAAACAACTGACAGTAATCCAGTGATATACTCGACTTTTTTGTCAAATGTTGCCATTTTGATTTTGAAATGAATATATATAATTTACGGGATTCTGATGTAATTTGTTTGAATGTGACAAGAAACATTAACAGAGCCATTTTCGGCATACTAGGCATATGATTAAGAGTGAATGTGTGAATATTTTAAAATAAAAAGTATTATTTGCAAATGGTTCAAATGCATTACAATAAACTCTAGTTCTTTTACAATTTTATTCTCTGAAATCCCTTTAAATCCCAGGCCACGGTCAATTCATGATACCTTTGTCAAATTTCGTGAGGCCCTGTGTGGTTGCACACTTCACACAGCCCTTGCAATGGCAATGTTTGGGGCATTAATAATTATCCTAATTATCAAATATAATTTTTTGTTGCATTTAGTTGCATTGATTCAATCAATTCAAAGCAAGCAATCCATTTTTTTTTTTTTTTTTTTTTTTTTTTTTACAAAAATGGATTGCTTGCTTTGAATTGATTGCTTGCATTGAAAAATTGATTGCTTGGTTTGAATGAGCACAATGTTTCTGATAATGATAATAATAACAATAATAAATATAGCTGCAAGCAGCAATTATCGGGGCCAAGCACAAAAGCAGCACAAGAAGCCAGCCAACACGGCTGTGAGCATCAGACCAATTGCAACAGTGAGCAATTACAGAACTATTAAGATCATTTTAGGCAAAAGAGCTGAAAAATTATATATACTGTCAATAGTAAAGATTTACTGGTTTATGACTTACGACCAACAGGTGGCACTGTGACCAAATTAATGTGGTATGGTCAGAGTGAGGTAACAATGACACTCGCAAAGTTTGGTGTCAATATGTCATTGCAGAGATACAGACTTAACAGTCATTTTGGCATCAAGCCTCTAATTCGTTGTTGCGATATACGAAAATGGTTTTGTCTATCAACACGAAATCCATAACTTTTTACAGGCATCATCTGAAGATGATACAATACGATTTTAGTGAAAATTGAACCAAGGGTCTAGGACGAGATTGAAAAAGTATGATTTTAAAGAAAATCAAAGTGGTGGAGAGGAAGTTTTGCTGACTTTGGCAAAATTGGCATCAATGTTCTCATCATGACCCACGGATTCTAATAAGACCAGTCTCATTACAATAGGCCACATTTATATAAAGCTATTAGCATTTTTTATTAAATTTCATTATAAAATTTGACCACAAGGAGGCGCTATCTCAAAACCTATTGTGTACCTTCAGAGCATGGTGCCGATGGCACATCCTGAGTTTCGTAATGGTACATCAATGCATTCATATAATATAGCATTTTATATCATAATACTGTATTGTCGTTAATGGCAATTTCATGTTTTGTTCAATTATAGCGCCACCAAGAGGCACAATCTCACCATTTTTTTTTTTTTTTGTGTGTCCTCAGGGTGATCCCATACATGTATGTGTCAAATTTGGTGCAAATATCTCATTTTGTTTTGGAGTTATAGACATTTATATGTATGAGATCATAAAAAATGACCCATGGATGACTTTGTTTTTATTTTTTTGCCACTTCCTATCAAAATTTTGACATTTGGGCTGTGACATATAGTTAACCAGCTTAGGTTTCGTGTTTCCTATGCTGATTTCTAGACTAACGGTTTCGAAGATATTCGCACTCGTTTTTTAAGCGCTAAATCACCACGCCGCACAAACCGTAAGTCGAAACCTAGCATGTTTGGTATCGTTGGACTCGGCAAGGATTCAGGAGTCAAAGCATAAAGGATATGACTCCCGTGAAAATAAGTCAACCAGATCAAAAGTTATAAGCATATGAAAAAAAAAAATTTCTCCACTACGTGGCGCTGGTCCGAAACTTATCAGGTTCCTTCAGGGCATTGTGCTGATGACCCATACCGAGTTTCGTAATGATACGTTAATGCGTTCATAAAATACCTAATTTTAGCACAAAATTCAAATTGGCTGACGGTCTAAATGGCCGATATGGGAAAACTGGATATCATTCGACTCGGCATGATGCCCCGAATCCAACGAGACCAATGATTTTTGGACAAACCCATCAGAAGTTATAAGCAAAAATACCCATTTTTCATATCTTCGGACCAGTAGGTGGCACTGCACCGAAACGCTGCATGTTGCCTCAGGTCATGCTTGTAATGATTTGTACCAAGTTTGGTCTGCTACATTAAATCTGTGTGTTTTTCGAAAACGCTATAAGAAATCATCTTGAATTCCATAACTTTTTGTCGGCATGGTCTGAAGATGATCTGGTTCAATTTTCGTGAAAATCGGAGTAACGGCCTAGGAGGAGTTGCAAAAAAAAAGTTTTTCAGAAAATTCAAAATGGCGGAAAAATTTTCATGACGGGAAATGGCGTCAGGGTGCAGTCGAATCGTCGTGACCCAAGGAATCAGAGGGAAAAAAAAAAATTTTCTAACCCTTGTGGTTCAAAAGTTATTAACATAAACGTGTGCAACTTTGGACAGCTGGTGGCGCTAGAGGGATTGAGTTAGAGACTCCAAATTTGCTATGGACACAGTTCAGACTGTCCTCTAACTGTCTGCCAAATTTCACAACTTTCCCGCAAGCGGTTCTATGGGCTGCTATAGACTTTCAGAGCGGAAGAAGACGGAAGAATAATAATAATAGTTAAAAAGAACGCCAACAGATACAATAGGTGCCTATGCACCTTCGGTGCTTGGCCCCTAATAATAAATATAGCTGTGAGCAGCAGTTATTGGGGTTCAAGCGCTTTAAGGCCTTTAAGCACGTGCTTAAAAAGGTATTATGTTTCATTTAGCAAGCCTGTAACCTTCTCAATCATAGAGATGTAACCATCTTAATCATATATTATATATTTTAACCTAAAGCTGAGGTTATCTGCTTACTTACCCTTAAACATACCCAGGTATGTCACATTACCTGCTTTCTGTAATACCCCCCAGGTTGGAACTGAAGTCTGCAGGAAGGTAGCTCTGCAGGAGCAGGGTTGCAAACCCCTGATGTATTATATAAATATGGAGTTATAGCTATAACTCAAGTAAAGAAGTTACATATCTATTTAGTTCTTCACCCTCATTCTACCCTACAATTCAAAATTCTGCTACACCTACTTTTATCTGTTTTTCATCCTTTCCTACACCATGGAGCTGCAGACAGCATCTGCCTACCATCAGCAATCGATCCAACGCTGTTTTGAGACAAAAATGTTTTCATCATTGGAGAGCTTTTAATGAAAGGTGTCAGTTCTCCAAAACATTATATGGGACTGAGACTTCAAAAAGCCCCAGGTGGACATTTAGTCATTCAGTTAATGCAATCTGCATTGGCAGGCAAATGCATGTTTACACATTGTGACCAATTAGTATTTATAGCTGAGATACTTAGCAGTAGAGCAATGGTTCCCAAACTTTTTAGAGTGGAGTACCCCCTGAGGCATTTACCATCCTTGTGCATACCCCTTCTCTTCCACTTAGACTTCAGCTTTTTCCATTAAAGGACAATATTTGCCCCCTAAATTGACTTTCCAGTGCATTTTTTTCTCTTTATAAATACCTTTTACAACATTAATAATGTTTAAAAAAAATAAATAAAATAAATTAATAAAAATGTGAAAAGCGATTCTTTTAAATACTAAAACCGCCAGTAGGTGGCGGTAAGTCATTGTCTTAATGCGTAAGTTATTCATTTGGTAACTAAGCAAGTGGCTGTATTTATGAAAGAATCATTGAATCAATGACTTTCACGAACAATTCGTTCAGAGCTGCAGATTCTTTCATGAAACACCGCTGTGTTGTGCAGCAGCTCTGCTGTGGCAAAATAGAGCAAATACTGACAATACTGTGAAGAACATCACTAATATTACCCTTTTGTTTGTTGAACTGTTGTATAAAATCAGTGTCACATTTGCAATCATGTGGATATTTGGATTTGCATTCTTGCTCGTATCAACATTAAAAACAAGAACTCACAAAAGGTATGTTTTGTATCAAGAGTTTGAATCTTAAAATGACCTCTATGCACCTTCTGTGCCAGGCTATTTGTTCTTTATGCTAGTAAGTGCTAAATCTACAGGTACATTGTTGAGAACGGCAGTAATGTAGCGTGATTTGCTAAGGCAGCAGACTCTGCACACAACCTATATGCATCCATATGCACGCTGCTTATGTGGAAATGGATGCAGTCAGTTTTGACCGCAAAAGATGTGGTATTTTGATTGGATGTCATGTATTTACTGCATTGTGCCTGTTAGAAATACATGCTCGGTTTTAAGGTGGGGAAGAATTAAACGAATGGCAAAACTCAGCATTTTATTTGCGTACCCCCGCTGTCACCTCACGTACCCCAGTTTGGGAACCACTGCAGTAGAGGAAAGCAGACAACTGGGAACCAAAAATGTTTGCCTTTTGAATGTCTTTTGAATGAAGTGATTCACATTGTAGTCACAAGAGTAAAAAAAAAAAAGTTTTATTTAAATTAGCTCTTTAATTAATATTTATTTAATATGATTAATTTTAATAAATGTTAATATAGTTGATTCATTAGAGCAATTTTTTTTTTTTTTTTTTACTGTGTAATTTTTTCTGGATCCTTAAGCAAAAAAA
The DNA here is from genome assembly GCF_019924925.1 of Ctenopharyngodon idella. Taxonomy (NCBI): domain Eukaryota; kingdom Metazoa; phylum Chordata; class Actinopteri; order Cypriniformes; family Xenocyprididae; genus Ctenopharyngodon; species Ctenopharyngodon idella. The sequence goes on from NC_067233.1 coordinate 32,042,026, forward strand.
AGAGTACCTACATCAACAGTCATTTTTAGTCATAAGCCCTTTGATTTTAGCTCATTGATTTAAACACTCCATTTTAAAACTTCAATGTAAACGGCCACTGCTATGATTGGCTAACATCTTTACAAATGAAATTACACATGGATATCTTTTGAAAATTTTTACTACGGTTTTTTTTTTATTTTACTACAAAACTTCATTTTGCAGTGTAGACAGTGTCACTGATTATAACGTCTCGGTTACAAAGGTAACCCTCGTTCCCTGAAGGAGGGAACAGAGACTACGTCAAACAGACCGACAAATAGGAATCTCGCTAGAGAGGCCAATCCACTTCGAGTGTAACTAAAACGAGCCAATGCACATTGGCATGAAATCATTTGCAGCAGCTGCTGTGCCACGTAGCGTGGGTACATAATGAGCAGCATGTGCAATGCATTACTTAGGTTTTCGCTAAGGAGCTGAGCCGGTGACCCGGCTCGCAGCAAGGTACAGCAACTGTGGTGACGGGACGTACCTTCTGGGAATGAGGGTTACCTTTGTAACTGAGAAGTTCCCTTTCAGTCGATGAATAGGAATCCCTACCAAAGCTCCACAGTCGCTGCCCCCTTCCAGTGCCCTGTGCAAGTCTCCTGCTCCCTCTTGCCTAACAGGAAGTTGGGACAGGGCTTACACGTGAAGACACGGGGAGACAGGGACAGCCTGAAGGGCAGGACCTTATACTGATATGCCCGACCCTCGAACACAAAGCGCAGGAACAGCCTGTGTCGAGGGAGAATCGAGACATGAGTACGCGTCCTTCAGGTCGATTGCTGCAAACCAATATCGGGGACGTATGCACTCGAAAATGCGTTTCTGCGTGAGCATTTTGAACGGTAGCTTGTGGAGGCTCCGATTCAAAACTCGGCGATGAGCAGGCTGAGGTGCTGCGGCAGGCGGATGGGTGGAAGCAGCAGCTGACCGCCGAGGCAGGAGCCGAGAACTGCTGGATGAAGTTCTGGGGTGTGTCGCTGAAGAGGCCGGTCTGGGACACGGTGGAATTAAGGAACCTGGCTTTGTCAGTATCCCTCATGTCGGCCAGACACTGCCAGAGATGGCGTTCCTGGATCGGTAGTTAGGGCACAGTTGCATAGCAATGGCCCGCTCCACAGGAGGGATGCGCGTGTAACCCTTCGCCGCCCCACCATCAAGAGTGGTGAGGGAGGAGGAGCAACTGGAATGGTTTCAGGCAGTAAAAGGTTCAGTCCATAAGCCAGTGAGCTCCTCATGCACCTCCGGGAAGAAAGGAACCGGGGTGGGTGGCTGAGAACCAGCACGCATCACTCTGAGATACCAATCGTCCAACCTCGAGGGCTCGGGACACAGTGGAGGGTTCCAAATGAGTCCGACCCTGTTGGCGGCCCGGGAAAGCATAGACATCATCTCCGGATCTGACTCGGGCAACGCTACCATTCCCGAAGGAGGCAACGCAGCTGAATCCTCATCCCCAGAGAAGTCTGGCTCACCCTCCGATGCAGTGATCGACATCCGGTCATCAGGGGGAGCTCCAAAGGAAACGGCTGGTGCACACATTTGAGATGGCCCAGCATGCTCCCTTGGCAGCTCTACTGGCTACTGGAGTGCAGGAGGAGTGAGGGTTCCAAGGGGGTTGGTTCCCCGAAGGAAGCGCGCTCACTGTGATCCTCAGATCACCGGTACCGCTGCCTCTGTGGAGGATTGGATCGTGGCAGCGGCACCAGCACTCATCCCTTTTCAGGAACTGAAGTCTCGATCGCAACTCCGAGATGGTCATCTTCCCGCAATGGGTGCATGACTCATCCAAGAATGCCGCCTCAGTGTGCTTGACGCCCAGACACGGGAGACAGCGATTGTGACCATCCCTCTGCGCCAGGTAACGACAGCATCCAGAAACACAAGTAGAATGTCATCTTTAAAAGACGCGAGCTCTACTTGTGTAAACTCTTTCAGGGACTTGCTCTTTTTAAGTGCTGAGGCACGCAGGGTAATGGTTGCAGCAACACAGACAGGGAAATGTGCAGCCTGTCATGTGCTTCTTTCTCTTTGAAGGCACTCTCTTACCAGCCGTAAGAACGACTTTTCAGCACTCAGAAGCACACTGTACCGGCCATGAAAACAGCTCTGCTGTAAAGACAGCTTTTTACTCAATGAAGGCAAAACAAACAAACACAAAAGAAGAGAAAGAGAAGGATATCAACCTATCAACCGTGCTGTACACCAACAGTGAAGAAAAGCTTCCTCCTGAAGAGCTGACTCTTTAGAAACACTGCTTGTGAGAGAGATGGAAAAGCTAAGGAATGCATTGCACCTGCTGCTCATTATGTACCCGCGCTGCTGCAAATGATCGTATGCCAATGTGCATTGGCTCATTTTAGTTACAAGCGAAGTGGATTGGCCTCTCTGGTGAGATTCCTATTCGTCAGTCTGTCCGACGTGCAAACCCAATTCCAAAAAAAGTTGGGACACTGTACAAATTGAATAAAAAAGGAATGCAATAATTTACAAATCTCATAAACTTATATTTTATTCACAATAGAATATAGATAACATATCAAATGTTGAAAGTGAGACATTTTGAAATGTCATGCCAAATATTGGCTCATTTTGGATTTCATGAGAGCTACACATTCCAAAAAAGTTGGGACAGGTAGCAATAAGAGGCCGGAAATGTTAAATGTACATATAAGGAGCAGCTGGAGGACCAATTTGCAACTTATTAGGTCAATTGGCAACATGATTGGGTATAAAAAGAGCCTCTCAGAGTGGCAGTGTCTCTCAGAAGTCAAGATGGGCAGAGGATCACGAATTCCCCCAATGCTGCAGCAAAAAATAGTGGAGCAATATCAGAAAGGAGTTTCTCAGAAAACCATACTGGATGCCCGTGATCTTCGGGCCCTTAGACGGCACTGCATCACATATAGGAATGCTACTGTAATGGAAATTACAACATTTGCTCAGGAATACTTCCAGAAAACATTGTCGGTGAACACAATCCACCGTGTCATTCGCCGTTGCCGGCTAAAACTCTATAGGTCAAAAAAGAAGTCATATCTAAACATGATCCAGAAGCGCAGGCGTTTTCTCTGGGCCAAGGCTCATTTAAAATGGAACTGTGGCAAAGTGGAAAACTGTTCTGTGGTCAGACGAATCAAAATTTGAAGTTCTTTTTGGAAAACTGGGACGCCATGTCATCTGGACTAAAGAGGACAAGGACAACCCAAGTTGTTATCAGCGCTCAGTTCAGAAGCCTGCATCTCTGATGGTATGGAGTTGCATGAGTGCGTGTGGCATGGGCAGCTTACACATCTGGAAAGGCACCATCAATGCTGAAAGGTATATCCAAGTTCTAGAACAACATATGCTCCCATCCAGACATCGTCTCTTTCAGGGAAGACCTTGCATTTTCCAACATGACAATGCCAGACCATATACTGCATCAATTACAACATCATGGCTGCGTAGAAGAAGTATCCGGGTACTGAAATGGCCAGCCTGCAGTCCAGATCTTTCACCCATAGAAAACATTTGGCGCATCATAAAGAGGAAGATGCGACAAAGAAGACCTAAGACAGTTGAGCAACTAGAAGCCTGTATTAGACAAGAATGGGACAACATTCCTATTCCTAAACTTGAGCAACTTGTCTCCTCAGTCCCCAGATGTTTGCAGACTGTTATAAAAAGAAAAGGGGATGACACACAGTGGTAAACATGGCCTTGTCCCAACTTTTTTGAGATGTGTTGATGCCATGAAATTTAAAATCAACTTATTTTTCCCTTAAAATGATACATTTTCTCAGTTTAAACATTTGATATGTCATCTATGTTGTATTCTGAATAAAATATTGAAATTTGAAACTTCCACATCATTGCATTCCTTTTTTATTCACAATTTGTACAGTGTCCCAACTTTTTTGGAATCGGGTTTGTACATCGCACGTGACCGATTGAATGGGAACTAAAGTTTTGGTGAGAATGCATAACTCAATCACTGAGATTGCACTAAACTGAAGTGACTGACACAACCCGTGATTATAAAGGAAGTTACTGACACTTAAAAAACGATTACCAATTTTGCGGCAAAGAACAATGAACAGCTAAATAGTGAAAATAATAGTGTAAACATACTATGGTTCAAAATAGATCCACATGCAATACTTATTTTATAACCAATGATGTTACCCAATCAGTTTACATTGAAGTATTAAAGTGTTTAATTAGAGGTTTAGACTCAGGGTAGAAAATGTCCTTTTATTTGTAAATTATGAGTTTTTGATGTAAAAATCCCACATTGACATGATTATAAGTGCACCACAGGAGGCTTTATAAAATAAATCACTTGATGACACCTTTAAATATTCAAGCGCTACTTTCAGATTTAGCATCAAACAGTCAAACACACAAAATCCTTTAGCTATGCTCTAAAGCTTTTTGAAATTGTAAGTGGATAACCAGTTATTTAGAAATAATAATAAGTTTGTTTGCTCATGTAACATAGGTGAGCTCAGAAATGGGAACAGTTGGATACAAGTGCAGTATTTATTAAAGTAACTAGCAAAAAATACAAGAAGACTCAAAAGAAAAAAAGAAAAAAAAAAGAAAAAAACAACAGGAAACAATAAAACAGAATTGAACTAAATTACAAAACCTTACAGGGACAAGACCTGACAAAGAACACAAGAACCAAGCCCATACACACTGAGGCGAGCTCCGCAGCAGACCTCTGCCCAATAGTCAAAGTGGCATTATGTCACAATCTCAGAGGAAGACTGTAAGGACTTAGAGTGTCATTTGGCATAGGGCCTAACAAGGGGGAAACAGGAACAAAACAAGGCAGACTACAAATTAAAAGACTACAAAAGAAGATCATGCAAAAGCATATTACAGATTGTTGTAAGGTAATGGTTGCTGCCCCCCAGATTAAATTTAAAGGGGTTATGAAGTGCATTGTTTTATTGTTTTAGAATGTTTCCTGTGAATAATAACCACATTCCTAGCATTAGGATCCCTTGGCAGGTGTTATTTTTAGTCCAGTGAGTGATCCTGTGCTCTTTTCTCTTCCTCCAGGGTATCCGTGGGGCATTAAAAAGCATTAAAAGTAATTAAATGGATTTTGCGAAAATTAAGGCCTTAAATGGCATTAAAAAGCATTGAATTTTATTTCTACAGGCATTACATTTTTTAGATAGTTTTGAAGAAAAATAACACTACCAGTTTATTTTGAATAAAGCCTAAATAATTAATAACTTTGATTTGCTGTCGCAAAATATGTACATTGGTGTGATACGCACAAGGAACCAGTTTGGTAATTGCCTCTGGCTGGTGCAAAATTGCTGTAACGCCCGTTTGGACAGCGGCGGGCTGGGACCTGGAGACAGAAAGCTGCATCAGTGTTGCCAACTTAGCGACTTTTCAGACACCTTTTGCAACTTTTTTTCTAAGAAAGCGCGTTGTGACGAATATAGCGACTTGTTAACCTGATCTAGCTTCCGAGACCCCCTGGTACTACCGCACAAGCGCGAGATCTTGCTTTCCTGCCGCAGGTGCACCTCTCTGGTTCAGCAGCGCATTCAGTTGAGGATGTCAGAGAACAAATAAAATAGATATACTATTGCTTCTAACCTGAGTGATCATTTTACGTGTACATATAGCCAAAATCACAGCAAATGTCTATCTTATGTGTATGGTGATTTTGTCAGACAACGTCTCGATTATAAATCAGGATTTTAGTGCTGGTGTAACATGTCAGGGCTCGAATTTTACTTTCCCGACAAGGACCTGATTAAAACGTCAATATCTAAAAAACAAAACAACAACAACAACAAACACATCAACTTGGGAACCACCAAAACACGAGTGACTGATTTTATTACATTTAGTGTTAGTGGCGATCTATATAGTGGATAATAATAGGCTGTATAATGTACTGATGATAACAAGGTTGAGCTGTTGAGGCTCACGCAGCATCTGGAGGAGAAATGGAAACATGAGCGAAGCACAGACAAAAAGAAACTTGGTTAAACATACTGCGGTAAAAATTAAAAATGTGGAGTATTTATAACTTGATACTGGTAAGCAAAATCACACGACCAAGAATGCTGTTTTCCTAAATAGGCTACCATCACGATTAAAAACGTGACACTGATTTCATACAACAGTTCAATTAACAAGTAGTTAATATTAAGCCACTTACATTTTAGAAGGAACATTTACTGTTTTTGTTCTATTTTATCAGCGAAAATAGTTTCAAACAAAGATCACAGCAGTACCAAAGCGCAACACTCAGCCTTGTTTTCATTACTGAATGATTCAGCGTTTTGAACGAATCGGTTCAGTCAAAGATTCAATGACCTATTCATAAACAACTGCCTCATTCTTTAATGAATCAGCCATTTGAATGAATCATTTGAATGAATCAATCAATGACCCACTCATTAATACGGTTACTTGCCGCCACCTACTGGTGGTTTAGTTTCATTTTTAAAAGTATCATTTCCCCCCCAACATTTCATATTTGTATTTAAAACAATCCCATAACATTATTTAATGCAGTTGTAATTAATAAAAAAATATGCAGATTTACATATGTCAAAGCTGCAATATTCTGAAAGGATATTGCTTCAGAACAAATTTATATTTCCACCACAAAAAAAAAAATTAAAAAAAATTTTCGGACAAGCAACTGTTTTACTCGTACAAGTGAATGACCGATTTACGTGTGTCCACATGACAAGCTTAATGTCGAGCCCTGTATGTAATCTTAATGGGCCGCGTTTCTCAATCTGGCTACTCCAGTTATCTCTGTATGTATATTTTAGGCAACAATAAAACGAAATGTTATAAAACACCACTCTGCCTCTTTTTGTTTTCATTTAAAAAATCATAAACAAATAATAGCAACACAAATGTGGTTCAGGCAACCCATTCATTATTATCTTCACTGCATGTATAGTATTTATAACAAAACAAAATATAAAACACAACCCTGCCTCTTTTCATTTACATTTTAAAAATATTAAATATATTAAGATGTTGTTCAGGCAATATGTGTATACTCGAAATATAACCAAAAACACAACCCTCCCTGTTTTTGTTAAATGTCAGTTTAAATGATCAATAATAGCCAATACAAAAGTATAAGTAAAATGTATACGAAGCTGTACAATAAGAAAAAATGCAAACAATTCAGTCAAACATACAAAGTCAGCGCTCTAGTAATGGTAAAGTTAGCCTAAATATATAAGGTTATGAAACTTTACTTTGCCCTCATCCAAAACGATTTGCGATTCGTGAGACCAAAGAATGCCCGTTAGATATACATCAGAGCCAGCAGCAAACGTCAGAAGAAGTAGTCAAGGTAAGGATGTCCTCGGCTGAGTACACGAGCACCCGGTGATCGCCTGGATCTCACAACTCCGAAAACATCAGATCACATTTTTAAATAGGCTCTATCTTTATCAATACACCACAAATTTGAGGTGCCAAAATTCCTGTTTTATTCAACGAATCTCGTTGAATCACGTTTGCACTGTTAGTGACGATGAAAGCATTTGTTAGTGTGCAGAAATTGAGTTGCAATGATGAGATCATTGCTTTCATGTGCTCAACAACATGTCTGTGATCAGCTACAGTGTTCATCTCTGCAACCTTTCATGCCACGATCTAAATATAATGTTCTAAGTTAGATCTAAATGTAATGCAGCACTTTTCACGATTAGTTAACTTTGAGAGCTGTAATAGTAAAAACACGCTAAAAAAGAAGGTGATACTTGGCTCTTTCAAATGGAAAGATGTTAGCCAATCACAGCAGTGGGCGTTTACACTGAAGTCTCACAGCAGACATGCCTCCATGCCATAAATATGGTAGAACCATCACTTCTACCACTAAAGATTGCTTTATAAATAATCTTCCTGATCATTTTCATCGCCTTAGCATACTAGACAGCTTAGAAGACCTCGATGTTGCAACAGAAACTATTGCCTCTGTCTTTTCCAGCACATTAGACTCAGTTGCTCCTTTGCGTTTAAAAAAGATTAAGGAAATTAATCCAATGCCATGGTACAATGACCACACTCGGGCCCTAAAGTTAGCAGCCAGAAAAATGGAGCGCAGCTGGAAGAAATCAAAACTAGAAGTATTTCGTATTTCGTGGAGAGAGAGAATGATTGAGTACAGAAAGGCCTTAAAATCTGCTAGATCTGCCTATTTTTCAAAACTCTTAGAAGAAAATAAACACAACCCTAGGTATTTATTTGATACAGTTAACAAGAAATAAAGCTTCAACTTCTGATGTTTCCAAAGAGCACAGCAGTAATGACTTTATGAACTTCTTTACTTGCAAGATTGATAATATTAGAGAAAAAATAATAACCATGCAACCGTCTACTACAGTATCGTGTCAGATAGTGCATTGTAGTGTCCCTGAGGAAAAATTCAATTCATTTACTGCTTTAGGAGAGGAAGAATTGTCTAAACTTGTTAAATCATAAAAATCAACAACATGTATGTTAGACCCTATACCGACTAAGCTATTGAAAGAAATGCTTCCAGAGGTCATAGACCCTCTTCTCAATATCGTCAATTCATCTTTATCATTAGGATACGTACCAAAAACTTTTAAGCTGGCTATTATTAAACCTCTTATTAAAAAACCACAACTTGATCCTAGAGAATTAGTCAATTACAGGCCGATCTCAAATCTCACTTTTCTGTCAAAAATACTAGAAAAGGCAGTATCATCACAGCTATGTTCCTTTTTAGAAAGAAATGGTATCTGTGAGGATTTCCAGTCAGGATTTAGACCGTACCATAGTACTGAGACTGCTCTCATTAGAGTTACTAATGATTTGCTCTTATCATCAGATCGTGGTTGTATCTCTCTATTAGTGTTACTGGATCTTAGTGCAGCATTTGACACTATTGATCACAATATTCTTTTAAATAGACTCGAAAATTATGTTGGCATTAGTGGAATTAGTGGCATTGTCATGGTTCAAATCATACTTATCTGACCGTTATCAGTTTGTAGTAGTAAACGAAGACATGTCATATCGATCACAAGTTCAATATGGAGTACCACAAGGCTCAGTACTAGGACCGTTACTGTTCACTCTGTACATGCTACCCTTGGGAGATATCATTAGGAAGCATGGCGTTAGTTTTCACTGTTACGCTGATGATACTCAGCTCTATATTTCTTCGCGCCCTGACGAAACTTACCAATTCACAAAATTAACGGAGTGCATAGCTGATATAAAAAATTGGATGACCAGTAATTTCCTACTACTAAATTCAGAAAAAACAGAGATTCTAATTTTTGGACCAAAAACTTCTTCACGTAATAACCTAGAATATTGTCTAACACTTGATGGCTGCTCTGTTAAGTCTTTGTCGTCAGTTAGGAACCTGGGTGTGCTCTTTGATACCAATCTTTCATTTGAAGGCCATGTTACTAGCATCTGTAAAACCGCATTCTTCCATCTTAAAAATATATCTAAACTACGACATATGCTCTCAATGAAAAATGCAGAACAGTTAGTTCATGCGTTCATGACCTCAAGGCTAGATTACTGTAACGCTCTACTAGGTGGTTGTTCTGCTCGCTTGATAAATAAACTACAGCTCGTACAAAATGCAGCAGCTAGAGTTCTTACTAGAACCAGGAAGTATGACCATATTAGCCCAGTTCTGTCAACACTGCATTGGCTTCCTGTTAAACATCGTATAGATTTTAAAATCTTGCTAATTACTTACAAAGCACTAAATGGTTTAGCTCCCCAGTACCTGAGCGAGCTCCTAATTCATTATAGTCCTTCACGTCTATTGCAATCTCAGAATTCAGGCCAGCTGATAATACCTAGAATATCAAAATCAACTGCAGGTGGTAGATCCTTCTCCTATTTGGCACCTAAACTCTGGAACAATCTTCCTAGCATTGTTCGGGAAGCAGACACACTCTGTCAGTTTAAATCTAGACTAAAAACGTATCTCTTTAACCTGGCATACACATAACACATTACCAATTTATATTTCCAAATCCGTTAAAGGATTATTAGGCTGCATAAATTAGGTCAGCCGGAACCGGGAACACTTCCTATAACACCTGATGTACTCGTTACATCAGAAGAAGAATGGCATCTACGCTAATATTAGTCTTTCTGTTTATCCCGAGGTTCACCGTAGTCAACCGGATCCGGGCCGTATCCAGGTGAGACCAAGGACCTGCACCTTGACACGACCACAACGCAGCCCTGAAGTATCAGCAGAGATTGAGTCAACTAGATCATCCCCTGTGAAGGCCTCATCGACACGACAGCCACGACACAGTTCCTCAACAACCATCCATACCGCCGTGATGAATAAGATCCTCAATTGGATGGAACTGAAATAAATACTTTTAATGTTGCGATCCTATTGGACTTATGATAGCAACCTGAATTGTAACAAAGCACTGTTGGCCAGAGGAGAACTGGCACCCCGACTAAGCCTGGTTTCTCCCAAGGTTTTTTTCTCCATTTTAACACCAATTTGCCACTTGTCTGCCACCTGATGTCACCTGATGGAGTTTGGGTTCCTTGCCGCTGTCGCCTCTGGCTTGCTTAGTTAGGGACACTTGACTTGACATTTTGATATTCAACAGTGCTTTGATCTGCCTGCATTGACACTATTCTTTAAGAGCTGCTGTGCAGCCAAACAATGTACCAGTTATCAATGTAAAGCTGCTTTGACACAATCTACATTGTAAAAAGCGCTATATAAATAAAGGTGACTTGACTTGACTTGACATGCCCCTTAAAACAGAGCATTCAAATAAGGGTGAACTCACACTAGGCACGGTTGTCTTGAACCGAGCCCGAGTGCGATTGTCCCCCCTCCTCACTCCCCCGCTGGCCTGCACTCATATTGCTCTTAACGTTCAGGGCCGGAGCACACTTACATCATATACAATACAACTTTTTGTATGGAAGAAAACAGGAAGAAATGCACTTTTGCTAAGATACTGCCTAATATATTTTTCATTTATGCTGCGCAGCAATTTTCACTTGATTGTGCTGCACGTATCAGAAGATTATTACGAAGGCTGATGTTAATGGAGGAATTTGCAGCTTTACTCACAAACTACAATTCCTGATCATCATTAAGGTGAGAACCAGACCCGTTATAAACCCAAATACATTTGAATTAAGTACATTAATTGAAAAGTGTACTATCCAAGTAGTAATAAAGATGTTTGCTGTCGTAATTATGACAGTAGCGGACACAAAAGTAGTAGCCGTTCCATGCTCCGGTGTGATTAGCGCTCACACTGCATGCGTACCGTGCTCGAGCCCAACTGAACTGTGCTCTGGCCCACCCAGACAAAGCATGTTAAAAAAAAAATAGAATTAATTTTCCCTGAAATAGCTAAAAAAGCCACCGATACACAAAGTAAATACCGTTCAATACCCACAATACACAAATGACAGCAGAACGTGAGGTTTAAATGACAATGCAGGTTTGGATAATACTATAAAAAAAAATTTTTAAAAATCAGAAAAACTTTTTTTGAGTTTTTGTAAAAGGTTTTAAATTTCACCCGAAGAGAAAAAAAAAAAGAAAAGCAGAAAAAAAAACAATCAAAGAAGCGATAGTCTCGATATGAGTCTTGGTGTGACTGTGTGAGAAAATGTGAGTGTGTATTTGTGTTGGTGAATTGAATGAATGTAGCAGGCTGCATGTGTAGGTCAACCACTAAACAAACAAGGCTGGGAAGGGGTTTGGAAATTCTGCGTGGGATTAAAGGTTGGTAGACTAAAGGCTAATACCTGAGGCAGGCGATACATACAGCTTTCCTTGAGTTGTGTTGCAACTGACCAACAGTGTGGCGCTCAATCCAATCCCTCCGTGACTTTGGCGATCGCACCAGTCAGAGCACAAAGAAAATCCAGCAAGCTAGGTGGTGTCTGGTTTTCAGGTCCTCTCTATACCTTATATATCGTTTTTTACTGATTTTTTTCTGTATCATCACAGTACCATGTAAATATGTAACCATGCAATGGAAACCTGACTACCCATTAGTGCTGGGCGGTAAAACGGTTCATCTGGCATACCAGTTTCACAATCTTCTCTTCGCTGCACTCGAGACAGAAGCTTTCGCCGCTGACGAGCCTCACAGCGGATTGAGCTGCTTCAGCACCTACCTCGCTGCTGATCGCCGCTCTCAAAACCTGCCCAGGGCGCAGCTCACGAGCCGCCTTCAAAGTCACAAGCTGCTGCACAGCCGTTCCCCTGTTGCCATCCGGCAAACACTATAAAGAGCATTTTCTAGAGAGGAATTTCCTAGAGCAAATTTCCATTGAGAAAATTTCTGTGGCGTTGATGCAAATGCCGCGCCACAGCTGTTGATGATGACGGGCACAGCGAGTGTGTTTTGTGCCTGGGGATATCCCACGCTGAAACAGCACTCGCTGAGACGTCATGCTCTCACTGCGAGAGCATGAGTCTCGCCTCTTTGGGAACAATATGTTTTTTGCATGTGTCAGGCCCGTTCAAGTGCCCATATGCCCTACTGCTGTGATAGCGGACAAAATAAAAAACAAACATACTCAAAAAGAGAGCATTTTTCCTCTTCCACTCACAACGTGTGTCAGGCCCCCTCTTGGCGACCTGCCGCCCGAACAGTTCCAACCCCTCGCCACACGGGCCAAGGCCTGGGATGTCATTCCCGGAGTGTCAAATTGGGTTTTGGGGATAATAAATCAAGGTTATTCACTTCAGTTTGCTCGCAGACTCCCGCGGTTCAGCAGCGTGGTCAACACCTCAGTAGAGAGCAAGAACACTCATGTTTTACACTCCAAAGTCAGGAATTTTCTGGCAAAAGGAGCCATAGAGATGGTTCCTCCAGCTCAGAGCGAGTCAGGCTATTACAGCCGTTACTTCCTTGTCCCCAAGAAGGATGGTGGCCTCAGGTCCATTCTCGACCTCAGATATCTGAACCGCACCACATGAGACGGTCGTTCAGAATGACTACTCTGAAGCAGATCCTCTCGCAAATATGCCCAGGGGACTGGTTCTTCTCTCTGGACCTGAAAGACGCATACTTTCACATCCAGATAGCCCCCCATCACAGGCGATTCTTGAGATTCGCCTTTTAAGGGAGTGGCATATCAATACACCGTCCTTCCATTCGGGCTGTCCCTAGCTCCTCGCACTTTTACGAAGTGCATGGATGTAGCTCTCTTGGGACCTCTCCCTGGTCTTGACGGCCCTAAATAGAGCACCCTTTGAGCCTTTGCACTCAGTTGAGACTAACCCCTGGGGTCTGAGGTGTTTTCTGGGCACTGAAGGTGTTTTGACATGCCCTGACATTCGTGCTAATTTCTGTTACTTATAACATTTTCATGTCATGTCAAGTCAAGTCAAGTCACCTTTATTTATATAGCGCTTTTTACAATGCAGATTGTGTCAAAGCAGCTTTAAAGTGATAACTGGTATATAATTTTGGCTGCACAACAGCTCTTAATGAAAATGCCGTCATTGTCCAGCTTAAGTTAATTAAGTATTGATTCATTCCATTGTAAGAATCAATAGTTATTAATTTAGTTAATTTATCTATGTCAGCACTGGAGTAAACAGTGATGTCATCATCTAGCTCAGTTCAGTTCGCATACAAGGGTGTCGAAGCAAGCAGATCAAAACATTGTTGAATATCAAGTGTCCCCAACTAAGCAAGCCAAAGGTGACAGCAGCAAGGAACCCAAACTCCAACAGGTGACATCAGGTGGCAAACAGGTGTTAAAATGGAGAAAAAAACCTTGGGAGAAACCAGGCTCAGTCGGGGGGCCAGTTCTCCTCTGGCCAACAGCGAACAGTGCATGATTGTGATTCAGGTAGCTTTCATAAGTCCGATTGGGATCGCAACAATTAAAGTATTTACTCCAGTTCCATCTAGTTGAGGATCGTATTCATCACGCAGGTATGGGACGTTTTGTTGAGGATCTGTGCCAGTGGCTGTCATGTCGTTGAGGCCTTCACAGGGGATGATCTAGATGACCCAATCTCTGCTGACACTTCAGGGCTGCGTTGTCGTGGTGTCTAGGCGCAGGTCCTCGATCTCACCTGGATACGGCCTGAATACTGCTGACTACGGTAAACCTCGGGATAAACAGAGAGACTAATATTAGCGTAGATGCCATTCTTCTTCTGATGTAGCGAGTACATCAAGTGTTATAGGAAGTGTTCCCGGTTTCGGCTGACCTAATGTATGTAGCCTAATAATCCTTTAATGGATTTGAAAAGATAAATTGATAATGTGTTATGTGTATGCCAGGTTAAAGAAATGTGTTTTTAGTCTAGATTTAAACTGACAGAGTGTGTCTGTTTCCCGAACAATGCTAGGAAGATTGTTCCAGAGTTTAGGTGCCAAATAGGAGAAGAACCAGCTCTTTATTTTATAAAGGACCAGCTCTACCGCCTGCGGTTGATTTTGATATTCTAGGTATTATCAACTGGCCTGAATTCTGAGATCGCAATAGACGTGAAGGACTATAATACGTTAAGAGCTCACTCAGGTACTGGGGAGCTAAACCATTTAGTGCTTTGTAAGTAATTAGCAAGATTTTAAAATCTGTACAATGTTTAATAGGGAGCCAATGCAGTGTTGACAGAACCGGGCTAATATGGTCATACTTCCTGGTTCTAGTAAGAACTCTAGCTGCTGCATTTTGCACGAGCTGTAGTTTGTTTATCAAGCGAGCAGGGCAACTACCCAGTAGATCATTACAGTAATCTAGCCTTGAGGTCATGAACGCATGAACTAACTGTTCTGCATTTTTCATTGAGAGCATATGTCGTAGTTTAGATATATTTTTAAGATGGAAGAATGCGGTTTTACAAATGCAAGAGATGTGGCTTTCAAATGAAAGATTGGTATCAAAGAGCATACCCTGGTTCCTAACTGACGACGAAGACTTAACAGAGCAGCCATCAAGTGTTATTCTAGGTTATTATGTGCAGAAGTATTTGGTCCAATAATTAGAATCTCTGTTTTTTTCTGAATTTAGTAGTAGGAAATTACCGGTCATCCAATTTTTCATATCAGCTATGCATTCCGTTCATTTTGTGAATTGGTAAGTTTTGTCAGGACGTGAAGAAATATAGAGCTGAGTATCATCAGCGTAACAGTGAAAACTAACATGCTTCCTAATGATATACAGAGCTACAGACGCAAACCACTCTGAGCAGCGAGGCAGACAGGAGACTAATCATGACTAAAGTCTGATTACACTGTATTCAATATAATCTCTGCTACAATAATATGTGAGCAGCATGTATGTAAAATTTAGTAGTTTTGAGAAAATGACGTTTATGCATGGTTTGTGACACAAATATTTTTTTTTTTTTAAGTCAGTGAAATAAGACCATAAAACCCATACTGAATATATGTTCAGAAGAAAAATGTATCTTGTAGCCTAGAATTTAATGGAATTTGTAGCCTAGAAGTTAATATTTAATAGAATTTAATAGAATAGCTAATAGCCCGCCCTTTGTTGAAGGTTTGTTGAACCTTTGTTGAAGGTTTTGCATGAGGTTTACTTTGAGACGTGAAATACTGCTTTACGCTTTCTGTAGTAGAAAGAGTAATTATTGTTCATCAACATAAAAGCTGTAAAAATGGTTGTCTTTACCTACTAATTAACTAAAGAAATGTAATTGCTGTTCAACCTGTAGCTGTGAGATAGTATGCGAGCAACACGACAAATTCTATTTCTGACATACTTCAAACGCTAGCACTACTTGATATGAAAGACAAATGAATTTGCACGATCGCTTGTTGCGTCCAGTGTGGACAGCCTCTAGCTGTTAAGGTGTGGCACCCCGGTGCAGTAACGAGTTAACTACCAGTAACTAGTAGCGGGAAGTTTGTATCATTTTACTGACTCAGATCTTTGAATCTCATTCAGCAAAATGAACAAATCTTTTTTCAAGTCATTCCGCTCATTTTGTTCATTTCAGCAGAATATAATTGAAATGATACATGTTAAATTACCCAACGCATACTACTTACACAAACGTTTATCACATTTGGAATAAAAAATAAACTATAGGCTAATACAGCCACAAAGGCCAAATTATGAGTAAGAAATAATCAATAAATTGCTTAGCAGGGTCTTCAGGCTATGCAGTCTGTTAACTCACCTCACCTCCCGATCCGAGTCGTTCGTTCATCCCATCACAGCCCCATAGGCTGAATGCAAAAACTGAAATGATTAGTTTATCTAGTCTTCGGGTTCGGGTCTGAGTCCTTTGTTCTTTTTTCACGTGACTGCTTCCCAGCTCAGTGTCTCACAACAAATACATTACATTCGTATTACTATTGACTGTATGTTGTATTATATTTAGGAATTATCATAATTATCAAAAGATATGTGCAATAAACATTTATGTTATGTCCCTAACTATGTGACCAATCTTTTAATACAAATATTAGACCAATAATTTCACCCTTTATATAGGAAAATCAATTATTAGGCTATACTAGCTAAACAACAACCACAAAACTAAACTAAAAAAAATAACTATGCACTTGTTTGTAAGGAAGGTTGTGAATGGCTGTCACATCACGTGAAAAAAGAACAAAGGACTCAGACCCGAAAGACTCGAGAGATGAACTAATCATTTCTGTTTCTGCATTCAGCCTATGGGGCTGTGACCTGATGAACGAACAACTCGAACCCGAAAGACTCAAGAGGCGAACAAATAATTTCTGTTTCCTGTACAGAACCTATGGGATGTTGCGCATGTGCGGTCTTACACAAAATGAACGAATCACTCTCTGGGACAACTTGTTGTTCTCGAGTCATATTAAAGATTTGTTCAAAATAAACAAATCGTTCATGAACGGCACATCACTACCAGTAACGCTTTTTCACAGTACCCTCACACAACTACATTGATGGCTTGCTTCTGCCACTGCTGCTATCATTAATATTCACTACATTGCAATACTGAATTAGCAATACATGCTGTTGCTCTTAATAATATTAGCAATGTTGCAGTATGAACTGCTGTGTATGCTGCTGCTGTTAAATATTCATGAACTTTACAATCTGAATTTGCTATAGTTTACTGCTGCTGCACAAGTAGCCTTCACACTGCAAGCTTGAGCGGCACGTGAACAGCACGTGAGCGTAACTACATCGTTACTGCAGACATGCGTGAGTATTCACACTGGAAGCATTTGCACAGCATCACAGCAGCGGCTCCAAGCTACATATAAGTGAGCATTCCTTTACAAAGACAACCATAAATTTCTTTTTATAAGTTGGTCATTTATAAACTTGATAGTCTTTGTTTAGTTTGTTAACATGGAGAGGTGTACAACATTCTCATGTAAACGTAAATAGCAAACAAACAAACAAACAAAAAGCCTTGCGTCATATTGCTGCACACGAATGAGGCAAGCTTTGTGTTTACATCATCTGCCGGTGTACATGTTCGGGAACACTTCCTATAACGCCTGATGTACTCGTTACATCAGAAGAAGAATGGCATCTACGCTAATATTAGTCTTTCTGGTTATCCCGAGGTTCACCGTAGTCAACCGGATCCGGGCCGTATCCAGGTGAGACCAAGGACCTGCACCTTGACACGACCACAACGCAGCCCTGAAGTATCAGCAGAGATTGAGTCAACTAGATCATCCACTGTGAGGGCCTCATCGACACAACAGCCACGACACAGTTCCTCAACAACCGTCCATACCGCCGTGATGAATACGATCCTCAATTGGATGGAACTGGAATAAATACTTTGAATGTTGCGATCCTGTCGGACTTATGATAGCTACCTGAATCGTAACAAAGCACTGTTGGCAAGAGGAGAACTGGTCCCCCGACTAAGCCTGGTTTCTCCCAAGGTTTTTTTTTTTCCATTTAAACACCTATTTGCCACTTGTCTGCCACCTGATGTCACCTGATGGAGTTTGGGTTCCTTGCCGCTGTCGCCTTTGGCTTGCTTAGTTGGGGACACTTGACATTTGACTTGACATTTGATATTCAACAGTGCTTTGATCTGCCTGCATTGACACTATTCTTTTAAGAGCTGCTGTGCAGCCAAATAATGTACCAGTTATCAATGTAAAGTTGCTTTGACACAATCTACATTGTAAAAAGCGCTATATAAATAAAGGTGACTTGACTTGACTTGACAAGACAGCAAACTTGGACTCGGCGCTTAAACCCCCGCTTCACTGCTGCTCACGCGCTGCTCCTGCTCCCGATGTGAATGCACCCATTGGTTAACGTACGACGGAAAAAATACGCGCCACTCACGCTTAAGCCCTGTTGGGTAAGCAAAACATAATCGAATGCTTATTTCAATTAAAAGAGATCATGTAGGCTACCATCTATGATTTGTCACTGAAATTTCATGCAAGTACATGGTCTACTTACTGCTGCCACTACTTATATTGTCTGCAAACATTATAATTTTGCTATGCATGCTGCTGCTTGTTAATATAATTATAGCTCTGCTGTCTGAATTTGCTATGCACATGGCAGCTGTTAATAATGTTTGTTAACATGCAGTCTGAATTGCTATGCATACTGCTGCACTAAAGTACTTAGTATAGCTATAAGAATAGCTGTAAGCCCCATTGAATAATTGGAAATGTTTGAGAAATACCTGGAAAACTTCCTTGACACGCTCTAGATAAACTGAAATAATTAATATTATTCTTACGTGACAGCAGTGATGTCTACTTACCTAAGCCTACTAATAAGCTTACGGTAAGGTATCCAACATTAACATAATCGCTGTTCGTCATGTAGTTATGAAATAGTATATGCCCAAAAATAATTCTGCTGGAAATGCAGCTGCTAGTGTACTTAGAATAAGAATAAGCTGAATACATTGTTTGCATTTTAAATCATGACAATGTTCTTTGCATGGTAGACTCATTAGCCAACACATGACTGATATCAACTCATTTAAGCAAGACACACAGTGTCTACTACGTCTGCTAGCGTTCTGTTGCTGTTGATACTTGCTAAATTTGTATACATGCTACTGCTGCTGTACAAAATACTAGGGATCAGGCCTAGTTCCATAATCAAATCAGTGAAGGTGCTTCTGAAATTACTGAGGTTGCTCTAATAAAGTGCAGATGTAGGCAAAGCAAACAGCTCCACCATAGTGTACAGTGATATATTTACATGTCATCACTTTTACCAATTGGAATAGAAAAAAAAAATTTCAAAATATTTTACTACAAATATTTTCTATTAATCTATTATGCAATACTTTGCTTTAGTGTGTTACTATTTTAACATGTCATATTTCGGTCCCGTGCAGAGTGAATCTAGCATTTATATGTAAATATCACTTCCGAATCTTTGCAGCATGCAATTGACTATATGCCGCTGCTGCCTTTGGCTTGCTTAGTTGGGGACACTTGACATTTGATATTCAACAGTGTTTTGATCTGCCTGCATTGACACCATTGTATGTGAACTGAACTGAGCTGGATGATGACATCACTGTTCACTCCAGTGCTGATATAGATAAATTAACTAAATTAATAACTATTGATTCTTACATCTGAATGGATTAGGGCTGGATGATTAATTGAAAAGTAATCGAAACCGAAATTCAGAACCTATAACTGACATAATTTTCCCATGTCGGTTATTTAGTTTTTTTAATCCTGTTAATACTTTCCCCTTAAAAACATACTACCGTGCGTGTAGCCACGTGACTCCGCCCCGTCCAGTCAACACGCAGAGACACGCGCAAGCGATGAGCCTTGCGTCTTCACTAAACTTAGTCACTTGTATGTGTTTTAAGGTTTGCCAGTTTGGACATTCAAGCGATTAGACGATTAGATGTGTATTATTATATCGAGCTACCATGTTCGCGCAGCTGCATTGTGGCACACGAACACTCATACAAACAGTAGCTGCACAAAACATGACGATCACGCGCACAGAGAGGAACGCAGAAACTCGTTGTCAGCGCTGGAATTTAATACTAAAGTAATTAATCACTAAAGTAGTAATTTATCACTAAAGTAGCTCAGAAACTCAATTTATCACTAAAGTAGCTCAGAAACTCAAAAGTTATTATAGCATATATTTTTCTACTTTTGAAGTAACTATTTACAACCCACAGCTTCACAATTAATAGAGTATGACTAATTCACAAACGCAATCGCTCTCATTGCATACTGGTACCGTGCTACAGATTTCTGCTCGTTGTAAATCAGATGAAGATAAAATTATCTTTATCTGATTTACAAAGAGCAGAAATCTGTAAGAAATGTTACGAACCATAGATAAAATAACTGCTGAAAGTGAGCTGTTATGTCAGATCACTCTTTCAAAAGGAAAAAATATCCCAACTTTAATAGTCAAGCAAATTCACAGTACAAACCTTGTAAGTGAACTATGAGGGCAAAAAAAAAAAAAAAAACAGAAACAAAATAATCGCTCATTAATCGTAATCGAGGTAAAATGTTCAATTAATCAAGGTTTTGATTTTAGGTTATAATCGTCCAGCCCTAGAATGGATCAATACTGAATTTACTTAAGATGGACAATGACACCATTTACTTTAAGAGCTGCTGTGCAGCCAAAATTATATACCAGTTATCACTGTAAAGCTGCTTTGACACAATCTGCATTGTAAAAAGCACTATATAAATAAAGGTGACTTGACTTGACTTGATATGTACAGTTACTTCCTGGTTGTCGTTAAGCCAGCTTGGGCATTTCCGGTGAACTGTTAGCTGATTTCTGTACTCGCTGTACATTGACACAAAACCATTAGTGGTAATGCAGTTATCACATTTACCTAATTTGCCAATAAACCTGTTTTACTGATTACAATAAAAACGAAGCTATTGGGACCGTTTAAGAAATGCCGTGTCTGTAATTAGACATGCACACGCATTTTTTTTCCAGCACTTCAAATGTTATTTTTAATGTGATGACCACAAACATTATTTGTTCATCCTTCTGAGATTGTCCCCATTTGTAAAACGTCTCAGGATACACATGTAACCATGGTTCCCTGAGAACAGGGAACGAGGCACTGTGTCTTAACACGCTATGGGGAACGCCTCCGCGGGAACCGGTGTCTGAAACGCTATCAAATCACGACAATGGTATTGGCCGGCGACAGCCTATGACGTCACTACTAGTGCGACCCGAACACACATAAGGGGCGCCTAGAGAACAAGCATGGGAGGGAGACGCAGTGTCTCGTTCCCTGTTCTCAGGGAATCATTGTTACATGTGTAACCTGAGATGTTCCCTTTCGAAAGGCCACTCAAAGGCTTGGAACCAACAACTTCAAACAGAAGGGGTCCCTTTAAGGGAATGTGGCCAGGGAGCCGAAAGGAGCCCCGGCCAGTCACTTCTCAGGGGAGCATAGTCTCTAATGCCACAAGGGAGGCCGACCTAGTCCTACTTTAGTAACCTAGTCTGGCCAGCAATCTGTCTGTTACCTAAACAGAGTCTAAAAAGCACTTGCCTCCAGAGGAGGCGTCCAGAAAGAGGGACCGCAAACTGGCAGTAACCAACTCAGACCAGATCGTAGAGACGGGCATCCTGGGGAGCAGGACTCAGCATAGCGCTTAAAACCCTTGCAAACGAGAGGAGTTACTCTTAAAAAAGGCACTCTGGAGGCTGAGTACTCTACATAGGGTCCCTAATGTACCATTTAGAAAGAAATGGTATCTGTGAGGATTTCCAGTCAGGATTTAGACCGTACCATAGTACTGAGACTGCTCTCATTAGAGTTACTAATGATTTGCTCTTATCATCAGATCGTGGTTGTATCTCTCTATTAGTGTTACTGGATCTTAGTGCAGCATTTGACACTATTGATCACAATATTCTTTTAAATAGACTCGAAAATTATGTTGGCATTAGTGGAATTGCATTGTCATGGTTCAAATCATACTTATCTGACCGTTATCAGTTTGTAGTAGTAAACGAAGACATGTCATATCGATCACAAGTTCAATATGGAGTACCACAAGGCTCAGTACTAGGACCGTTACTGTTCACTCTGTACATGCTACCCTTGGGAGATATCATTAGGAAGCATGGCGTTAGTTTTCACTGTTACGCTGATGATACTCAGCTCTATATTTCTTCGCGCCCTGACGAAACTTACCAATTCACAAAATTAACGGAATGCATAGCTGATATAAAAAATTGGATGACCAGTAATTTCCTACTACTAAATTCAGAAAAAACAGAGATTCTCATTTTTGGACCAAAAACTTCTTCACGTAATAACCTAGAATATTGTCTAACACTTGATGGCTGCTCTGTTAAGTCTTCGTCGTCAGTTAGGAACCTGGGTGTGCTTTTTGATACCAATCTTTCATTTGAAGGCCATGTTACTAGCATCTGTAAAACCGCATTCTTCCATCTTAAAAATATATCTAAACTACGACATATGCTCTCAATGAAAAATGCAGAACAGTTAGTTCATGCGTTCATGACCTCAAGGCTAGATTACTGTAACGCTCTACTGGGTGGTTGTTCTGCTCGCCTGATAAATAAACTACAGCTCGTACAAAATGCAGCAGCTAGAGTTCTTACTAGAACCAGGAAGTATGACCATATTAGCCCAGTTCTGTCAACACTGCATTGGCTTCCTGTTAAACATCGTATAGATTTTAAAATCTTGCTAATTACTTACAAAGCACTAAATGGTTTAGCTCCCCAGTACCTGAGCGAGCTCCTAATTCATTATAGTCCTTCACGTCTATTGCAATCTCAGAATTCAGGCCAGCTGATAATACCTAGAATATCAAAATCAACTGCAGGTGGTAGATCCTTCTCCTATTTGGCACCTAAACTCTGGAACAATCTTCCTAGCATTGTTCGGGAAGCAGACACACTCTGTCAGTTTAAATCTAGACTAAAAACGCATCTCTTTAACCTGGCATACACATAACACATTACCAATTTATATTTCCAAATCCATTAAAGGATTATTAGGCTGCATAAATTAGGTCAGCCGGAACCGGGAACACTTCCTATAACACCTGATGTACTCGTTACATCAGAAGAAGAATGGCATCTACGCTAATATTAGTCTTTCTGTTTATCCCGAGGTTCACCGTAGTCAACCGGATCCGGGCCGTATCCAGGTGAGACCAAGGACCTGCACCTTGACACGACCACAACGCAGCCCTGAAGTATCAGCAGAGATTGAGTCAACTAGATCATCCCCTGTGAAGGCCTCATCGACACGACAGCCACGACACAGTTCCTCAACAACCGTCCATACCGGCGTGATGAATACGATCCTCAATTGGATGGAACTGAAATAAATACTTTGAATGTTGCGATCCTATTGGACTTATGATAGCAACCTGAATTGTAACAAAGCACTGTTGGCCAGAGGAGAACTGGCACCCCGACTAAGCCTGGTTTCTCCCAAGGTTTTTTTCTCCATTTTAACACCAATTTGCCACTTGTCTGCCACCTGATGTCACCTGATGGAGTTTGGGTTCCTTGCCGCTGTCGCCTCTGGCTTGCTTAGTTGGGGACACTTGACTTGACATTTGATATTCAACAGTGCTTTTGATCTGCCTGCATTGACACTATTCTTTAAGAGATGCTGTGCAGCCAAACAATGTACCAGTTATCAATGTAAAGCTGCTTTGACACAATCTACATTGTAAAAAGCGCTATATAAATAAAGGTGACTTGACTTGACTTGACTTAATGAGAGGCATAACTCTACCAAGGGAGTTCTTACTAAAAGAATCTCTTAAACCTTTAAGACCAACTCAGGGAGCGAGGTCCTCTGTATGACGACCCACACAAGAGAGAGGAGTACCTACAGCCTAAAATACTGATCTACCGGGGGGGTCTCAAGAGAGACTGTACTCTAAGGAACGACCCTCAATGCGAGGGGAGTACCAACTAGACTCAACCAAGACGAGTATTGACCAAGCTCAACGCAAGTACCAGGGAGGCTCCTGAAGAGCCTACACTCTGATATAACTCTAGGGAGTCAGGATACTAGCTTAGCTGGAAGTAGCTAAGGACCTACTCGACCCAGAGGATCGCCTTCAAGGTGGCCTGCTCGAGGGCCAACTACTTGCTAGCAGATCTAGAATTCTAGGGCTAATATAAGGGAGGCTCCACTGGAGCCTGAGCTATCTGATAACCGTCTGCTCAACTCTAGGGAACTAGGACACTCAGGAAACTAGCTCAACCCGGAGGATCGCTCTCAAGGAGACCCAAGGAGGGCCAACTACTTGGTAGCAAATCTAACTCCAGCAGAAACAGCCACTAGAGGTATTGCAGGCTTGGAATACTTGTTTGCATTACCATAACGAGCCATGTACTCAGCATAACGCTTTCTACCCTTACAAACAAGGGGAGTACAAATCTATGCAACCGGGCTTACGAGGAGGCCTCAGATAGATCTTAACATGACCACAGGCCCGGGGCTAATGGGAGTGTGCTCAACTCACCCTGAAAGGAGGGAGTACTCGATAGGCTCAACCTGAGCATCTCTGGTGATGGGCACATATGGGGCACAGAGCTCTGGGAATGAAGTGAGCTAAACCTGAGAAAGGGCTTAAGGGTGAAAGCCTGAGCAAAAACTCTTGCTCCAGGAGGAGAAAGACCGTCTGAGCTCCGCTCAGGAGGAATGGAGGCCTCAACAGGAAGAAAATCCACAGGAGGGGCCTGTAACACTCGACCCCTCGACTTGATAATAATCAAAGAGCTTTTGTTGAGAGATTGCTTTAAGCTCGAACCAGATAAAGCTACTACCAAAGCTCTAGAAAGCGAAGACTTCAGCATAGTGCTTTCCACTCTTTAAATGAGAGGAAGTCTAACAACGCTCAAGGATAACCCCTGGGAGAGGCTCTCCTAGAAGTAGCCTACTCTGAGCTACGGCATGCTAGGTGGCGGAAAAGCTACAGCATAACCACCTCTGTCTAAAAGACACTCTTAAAGTAGCCTAGGCCAGATATAGGGGCGGCCCAAAAGAAGGGCCGACACACATGCACTCACGACCATCCTGGAGCTCGATGGAGCTGAGACTTCAGCCTAACAACTCTAAAGAAAGGAGGCCGGCTCACAACACACAGGTGAACTCACCACCTGGAGCTCAATGGAGCGGTAGCTTCGAATAGAGACTCTCAAACGAGAGTAAGCCAGCTCACTCACCACAGGGTAATGTCAAGGCGGCCCAAAGAGGGACGACACCTACAGTCATGATCTATCTGGAGCTCGGGGGAGCGGAGGCTTCAGCATATCGCCTTTTACTCTCTCAGCGAGAGGAAACCACTTCACTCGACCTAGGGAAGGTATCAAGGGGGCCTAACAAAGGCCATACACCTCAAATCGTGATAATACCTGAAGCTCAGCAGAGCGGTGGCTTCAGCAAAACAACTCTCTTTAATGAGAGGAAGCCAACTCACTCAACCAGAAAGATTATCAGGGCAGCCCCGAAGGCCTGAGCACCTGACATATCAACTATCTGGAGCTCAGATGAGCAGCAACCTAGAAAACCGACTCTCAGATCGAGAGGAGGCCATGCCATTCGCTACAGGTGATATTTCGTTCTAAATGTTACCCATTATATAAAAACCTCACAAAGACAGGAGGCACATAGTAAGGGTGTCACAGAGCATAATCTGTTGCCGCGTATGACCTGCCATATATGGGCAGGACCAGAGCTTTCAACGTCGATGCCACTCCAGCCACGCGATAGTTCGCAAACATCTCGTCCAATGGGGGCATCGACACGTATCTAAGCTCCCGCAACCCCTCGACATCTGCATAAATTACATGCTGATGTTAACAGATGCGGGACAAAATCAGATTCTTCCACGCCTTGTCGATCTCGAAGTGGAGATAAAAAGGGAAAGGAAGGCTCATATACGTGGGTGCAGATAAACAACACGCGACTGGGGTTGCCATGGGAAACACACACAGCGCAAGCAAACAGTTTCCTCAAAAACTGAATGTGCTCGCTCCTCGCCCAAACAAACAACGCACAAGTAATGTTTGTGATTAAGTGTCAAAAACTTGAACCAATCCACACATCACTAAAACGTAAAAGAGCACAGTCTGCCGATATTCACAAAAGACAATGCATCCGATTCACTGAAACACTTCAGTCGAACTTCTTCTGTGCGCATCGAGCACAAAAGATTGTCCCTCTTCCCACAGGAAGAGAGACAAACGAGAGTGGAGCTTCCTCAGCGGGAAAAGCCCTAACAAAAACATGTAAAGAACTCTCAAGCACTTAACATGCATGCTCTAACAAAGGACGTACAAGTCATGAGTGTCATCAAGCATCAAATATCTATGACACGGATGTACACACTGCTTGAAATGTCTGCTTAAAAAAGCCATTCTTACCTCGAACAGTGTTTGAACAGCATTTAGACAAAACAGTCCCTGAAGACGAAAAGAGGATGACTTGTTCTCTAGGCGCCCCTTATGTGCGTTCGGGTCGCACTAGTAGTGACGTCATAGGCTGTCGCCAGCTAATACCATTGTCGTGATTTGATAGTGTTTCAGACACTGGTTCCGTGGAGGTGTTCCCCATAGCGTGTTAAGACACAGTGCGAGTTCCCTTTCGAAAGGGAACCGAACAATTAAAAATGTAGGAAATCCAACATTTAATAGAAAACACTTATTTAAAAATGAAAAAGACATTAATTAAATTAAATTAGCATTTATTTCTGCATATATCAGCCATTACCTGTAATAGTTTTTTTGCTTTTGAACAAATATTAAACATTTTAAAATAACTATAGGTTTAAAAATACATTTTGTCAAGGTGAAGTATTAAGTACTCACAAAATCTCATGAAAAACAGTAACTTTTCTTGCATACACACTTATGAAACTCACATTTTATTAAATGAATCTAACTAAAGTGCACAATAAATATTTAATTTATGACGCCTTTTTTACACGAAAGTGTGAAAACTGATGGTCAAATTGAATTTAGCCGAGGAGGAACACTGAGGTACGTCTTTATTTATTTATTTTTTATGTTGTCTTACGTTTGAATAACTAAATTAATACTATGCCTGACTATTTAAGTGACTATATTCTGATTATAAACTAAGTATTACACTATTTATGCTCAACACATCAGCAAGTGATATTTTTAGCCACAAATAGTTAAATTAGATAACCCAGAGTGATCAATAAATAAATTAAAATAAAATAAATTATTAAAATAACGAAAGTATAGCCAGAATTGTCTTCTTTTTAACTGCAGAGACAATAAACAATAAACGCTAAACTGGAGTGGAAGTCTTTTTAGCTAAACATGTTCACAGCATCCAAAAATCAAGTTAGAACTGGCTGAAATGTTTTGAAATCACTTGTAGCCTACCTGATCGAAAAAAGAAAAAAAAATCCAGTCTTTCGAGCGATCTGCCTTTGACCGTTTTTTTCGAACAGTGTGATAGTCAACTCGTTAACTCGGAAGTGCGCCGCAATGTTTGTTGTCGTTGAGTGGTAGGACGAGCTGTTGGCACAACTTGCATCTTACTTTTTTTGGATCATCTTTTACCATTTCAAAGTGCATCCAATTCCACACTTTAGATTTTATTATCCCAGACAATTTTAAAGATTTAATCCCTGCTGCCAAGATGCTCTTCTGTCGGTCACAGATCATGGAAACTGAAACTTAAATCTGTCACGGGGTGGTTGGATTTATGCCGGTTTTTCCAACCTTCTACCCGTGAAAGTGCACTGGAACAGCAGTCAAACCCGTGACTTCCCACCCGTGAACTTGTACTAGATCGATGTACTCCCAGTTCTGCGCTCTGACGTCACATAGCCCACAAAACAACAATGGCAGCCCCTACGGATGCGGTGTTTATGCAAGGTGGTGAGAAATAGACTTTAGGACAATATAACTTTGCAATCAAATTAATAATAATATAATAATGATAAATAATACACACACGATTATGTATTACAATGTTATGTGTCTGAAACGATAAGTATGTCGTAGAAAGGATTGTAAATGAGCATAAGCCCCGTACGTCCTCCATGATAAGTATGTCGTAGAAATGCTGCTCTCCTGCTGGTTGTACTGTAAAAATATTAAATAAATTGTAATGCAATCAAATTCAGTAAGCAATTATCATGCAAAAGCTGATGTAAGTATGTAAGCTGTGTACCAACATCATTTGTGTAAAGAAGGCCTTTATGTGCTACTTGCCAAACTAAGTGTTATAGGACCTATAACCAGCAGGAAAGCAGTAATGTATGAACTGAATTTGGTGACAGTACAGTGTGTTACAGTGAAGTTATTGAGTATTTTGCCGCCTGCTTATAGACCAATTTATATATTATAAAGCACATCTGAGGAAAATTGTGTTGTAGCTCATTGTCTAGGTTACTATGATTGGAAGTAGCTGCATTTGTGTTTTAACAACGTTTAGCTCACGAGTTATTGATCCGGGAAGTTCGAATCTGTGAATATATTGCCAACTTTACTGAACTCCTTGAGTTAAGCACTGACTGCATTTCTTTATATTTGAGTTCAACAAGTTCAAACTCTATGGGCCGCACATTATTTGTGTGCTTTATTAACGTATGGAACTAACTGAAACACTACTGCTAGCCAGCGGGAAATTAAAGAGGAAGTGTTTGTCCGAGCTCACAGCAAGGGAATGCAAATATCTTTGCGTGGGAACGCAAAAGTTTTGTGAGGGAATGCAAAAGATTTGAAAAAAAAAAAAAAAAACATTTCCTCCCATCCCAATTTTTTTCCACCACCATGTCCCTTTAGGGCTCCGTACATTTGCACTCATGCTATATATTTGCATTTGTGTGAAATAGCTTAACTAGCCTATATCATATGATGTAAATATGAGACAAAAACTCAAACAAGCATTTATTTATTTATTTTGCATCATATCTAGCATTCTAACTATAGGCTCCATCACGCAGTGAGTTGTTGCCCTGCTTCTTATTTGTCATCAATCAACTGTATGAAATGATGATCTATGTAGGTTTGGGGGCGGGGGTAGTCTTAGCCTCAGACGTCATGCCCACAGACCTATGGCTGAACGTCTGATGCATATGGCACACTTATCTGGAAACACTTCAGGCGTTTCGATATCATCATCTGGTTGGTTGAATTCTACAGGATGTCTGGGAGACGTGTGTGTTGCGTTCTTTAACGGTCCACCTGGAAACAAATGCCGTGACTCTAAACCTCCTTGTGGAAGAAGAACGCAATCGTGTTTACAAGTGCTTACCAGGATCAACTAAATGCTGGATTTTCAAAAGTATGTGAAGTTTGTGGCTCCATTGTTGCTGTAAACTTGCACAACGTTCTTGAATTAATAATTTATAGATGCACGCCAGTCTGTTATTGCAGGGACATCGACTTTACATTTTCACGCCCCTAAACATGACACAAAACAAAACGAACTGTGATTGGTTGCGTTACATGTCAGTCAAACATCCTCTTGGGCGGTCCTTGGCCAATGAAAGCTGCGAAGTCCAGACTTTCTGCCATCAGTCTAGTGTGCGTTTCCCAAATGCATCGTTAGCCAACTAACATTGCAAGTTCCGTCGTTACTAACATAGTTCAACAATTTGGTGTTTCCCGAAACCATAGTTCAAATGAACATTCGCAAACGGCATTGCAAACTTATGTGGTTGGAACGACAGCTCTCGAGCTGTGGTTAGTGACTAGCCACTAGTGTGGTGACTAGCTAGTTGATTTGCTAAACGGTGCATCACACTATGGTAGTGAAGTAACGAGTTATGTCGTTGTACGGGAAACGCACCCCTGAAGATCTGGCTACACGAGACTAGGGGTGGGGCAAGTGCATTAAAGGCCTGCTCTGCGATCAATTGCTCCTGTCTGCCTCAATTGCTTCTGTCTGCCCTGTCTGTCCTATCTGTAGCTCCATATATTTTTGTTTTGAATCTCTATTTACTATAATTTCTGGATGTTTATATTATCATTACCATATATCTGATATTGTCTAATATTGCCTATCACATTAATCTGACGTTTTTAGCTTTTAATCTTTTAATCTAAATCGCTATCACAACGCGTTAGCATTTCACTAGCCTGTTAACTTGTCATCTGTGTCATCAAACAATTGTGGTGAGTCAGTCTACAAACACAGTGAGTCATTTCATCTTCTCCTGTTATTGTTACTTGCACTGCCTGTCATGTTAGCTTTCTCTGTCAGTGATGAGGGATTCACATGTCCTAAATGCAGGGAAATAGTCAGGCTGACAGAGAAAATTATAGAATTAGAGACACGCATCCAAACTTTAATCGAGGATAGTAAGAATGCAAGGGCTTTAGACACTGCTTTAGATGTGACTAGCTTAGCAAACTTTGTACATTGTTCGGTTCCGGCTGTAGAGCCCGTGCAGCAGGGCAACTGGGTGACTGTGAGAAGGCATAGTCGAGGGACAAAGCACTCTTCCTTTCCGATTAGAACATCAAACAGGTTCTCACCACTCAATGACACACCCACTGAGAATCCTGTTGAAAGTGCCCTAGTTATTGGCAATTCTATTACATGAAAATAGAGACATCAGCCACCATAGTCACATGTTTGCTGGGAGCCAGAGCGCCTAACATCAAAGCAAATTTAAAAGTGCCTGCTAATGCTAATCGTAAATACTCTAAGATTATTATTCACGTTGGCACTAATGATGTCCGACTTCGCCAGTCGGAGATCACTACAATTAACAGTAAAGAGGTGTGTGAACTCGCAAGTATGATGTCAGACACTGTAATTTGCTCTGGACCCCTACCTGTTCGTCGGAGTTTTTGGGGCAGACCTGACCTGTTGAAAAGAGATGGTATCTATCCCTCCTGGGATGGTGCCACTCTACTCTCTAGCAGGGCTTGACATTAACACCCGCCAACCCGCCAAATGCGTGTAGATTTCAGCTGTGGCGGGTAAGACAGCCATTCCCACTAGCCACTTTGGCGGGTTGAATATAATTTCAGCCTACAGTCTAATGAAAGGTAGCTAAGCTCGATCAATCCGATCACAATTCGTTATTGATTAACTTGCAGTTAGTGAAGGCGGGATCGGCGGGATCGCGCTGAATGACACACAACAGAAGAGCTCTCTCGCGTACGCGCTCTCTCTCTCTGTCGCACGCGTGATCAGATCTCCTTGCACCTGAATATGTCAAAATGTCCATCGTGTGGAGTATCTCACGTGAATACAGTCGGTTATGGCTTAAGTGGACGTAAACAGGTGGGTAATATATGGATATGTGTCAGTATATTACATCCATGCATTCAGCAGCCCAATTAAATACCTGTCTGTCATTAATGTTAATCAAACAACAGAAGATGTTAAATAAATGTTAAATAAACCTACTGTATCTGAAAAAAGAGTTTAGGCTATTTACTATTGTATTTGTAATTTGCTAATTTGCTTCTTTGTTCTTTTTATATAGCCTAACAAAAATAACTTATACAATTATAAAATGTATCATATTATGGTCATATTACCCACCCCTTGCTTACCCGTACATACCAGCTGATATACCATGTAGGCCTAGTCTTGATTTGGGTGGTCAATCTGCATTTGAATGTTTGAAAGGGTTTTAAATTTAAAAGTAAAATGACTCAAAATCAAGTAATTTTAGCATGTCAAAGTCAACTTTAATCATATAAAATGTAATTTCCCAACAGCAAAATTGTGGCCAGTGAAAATGCTGAGTGGCTAGTGAAAGGGGGTGGATTCTGGAATCCACATATCTTTTAAGTTATTAATCAACATTTATCTTTCTGTTAAATTATTTGAATGGCTTATTCAACGTATGTTAAAGCATTTATTTTCCTTTTCAAACACTAGAAAATAATTTTGAATATTGTCTGTACCTCTCACTGAGAGAAAAGAACATGTTATCAGTATGTTTTGGGAAAGTTTCCTGCTCAGAGCAGAGATCACATCAACTTCAACCTTGAAGAAGCTGCGACTCATGTGTATCTATGTATGTGCGCTAAGTGTTCTGTGCAGGTCCTTTGTACTGGTGGACAACTGGCACTCTGCTTGAGACCAGCAGACGCCATGTCATGAACCCAAAAGGACATCCAGTACCTAAATTCAGAGTCCCCTTGTCAGCATCCTGATGAATGGAGATATGCTTCTGACTATCTGTCCATGTGTGGAAGATTACTAATTATGTCTATTTTTCTTAGCCAATCAGAATCATTCAACCTGAAGTAATGACGTAGTTAGTAGACTCTGTATAATTTTTATGGAAATGTATATGTATGCAGAGCGGCCTATGAACTCCTTGTGAGACTTGTAGCTGGCTTCTGCTGATGAAACTGCAAACTATTCTTCAGTAAAATTTTCTTCAATTTATTATTTTTTTAAACTTTGACTCCGGGTCTTTATTCATCATATCTGGTCTTTTGGGTCTTTAACTGTAAAATTCCTCTACAGTTAATGGGGGAGTGAATGCGAGCAATCATTCTTCGGTGACATCCCTGGCTAAACAACAAACAAGGTAGGAAGCTGTTTTATTATTTTATTAGGGCTGTATGGTTGGAAGGGTTGAGAGAACTGGTAAGTGAGACGGTGAGTTTACGCACACACTCATATGTGAGTGTGGTACACCAGGTCATTGGATACAGGCTGGTGTCACGCCATCAGAGGGAGATGGTGGGTGATAACTCCACTCCATTAAGGGGTTGGAGGACTCCACTCCATTGAGGGGGTCGGAGGAACACTGGAAGCCAGAGGCAGAAGGTGTTGAAATAACTCCTTCCTATTGAAGGGTAGGAGGTCACTAGTAAGCCGGTTTGCTACTAGTGTCTCATGAACCAAAGTTCTCTGACTCTTCCATTCAGACAGGGGCGCCCCGAATTTAGTGATTCAGGAAGTTAGAGATTAAGCTTTTAGTTAAATACAATGAAATAGAGATAGGGATAGGGTTGGTTGGTCAAGGATGCATCAGGAACGATCCCGATGAAAATAAAGTTGTGACCCTAATTGGATTGGACCTGTACATGTAACTGTGATTTTGGAGTATACTTTGCAGTTTCATCACGCAGAAGCCAAAGCTGTGTTTTTCAAAGATTGCTGCCTCCATCTATTTCAGGTGAGTATTAACTTTCACTAAGATATGGCTGACAAATTGAGTAACTTGATCAGTAACTTGATCAGTCCAGATACAGATAATGAGACAGAAGAGAGCAAACGCTGTAAGCAGCTCTGCTCTGAAGCTCTCACTTCAAAGAAATTTGTTGAACTAATTAAGAAAATGGTTTTGATTCTGTTTGGAAAGTTAAACAACTTGACTGGCTACAAACAAAGAAAGAACCAGAAAAATTCAAATTTTTAGCTGTTTGTGCTTATTCATGGATTTTTTAAAATGGGCAGGGTACCATTAAGCCCTGATGGAAAATTCCCAGAAGTAACCGAGGGATGGTTCAATTTCATTACCCAATGTGATAAAGATGACAAGGAGTGTTTTAATTGTGGTCAGCAGGGCCATCTCGCACATAATTGTAAATGCCCACCTAAAAGGTGTAGACAGTGTGGGAAATTTGGCCATATTCACAAATATTGTAAACAAAAGAAAGGAAAGAATGAAAAAAAAGACTTCCACTCTGTCTAAAAATGTGCTTGTGAATATGAGAAAAGAACAAGAGAAAAGTAAGGTCATAAGATTGAAGTTTTAAGGAATATGGGATAAGTGGCTATAATGAAGAGAGAAATATAGCAGCAAAAATTTATGCTATGAAAATAAAAATTCTGAAAGAATGTTTCACTTTTTGGAAAAATATTTGAACAGTCTCAAGTATGTTTTCTTGTGATGAGCACATCACTACTGTGAATGTGAATAACTAAAATGATGTAGGACCTCTAAGTTCTAAATATTTGTGTGTTTTTTTTTTTAATGGTCAAAGTGACAGAGGGTTTAAATGGCAAAAATGGGGCTGCCAGTGTCACAGAGACTCGACCTGATCGGAAGTTTGTAATTTCTAAATTCCCTGATATGTGGGTAAATGACAAATATAAACAAAGATGTCTATTTAAAAACGAATGTCAATTCTGGCAAAGTCTTAAACTGGGCCAGAGTTAAAAGATCTAGGTAAAGTTTGATGTTACAAGTTTATGAAAATGCAGTGTACCAGTCCTGAATGCCTCAAGAGTCTCCCTTTCTCTGATTCAAAGTCAGCTAAATGCTGCTATCTGAGCCTGTGTCATAATAGTGAAGCACAGGGTTTAAGTCGAAAATTATGGACATAGATATGTTAAAAGAAATGATAGCCATAAAGAGAGCAATTTGTTGTTAAATGTTTCAAAGTAGAACTCAATGACTTTAAAGAAGTCTTTAAAATAATAATACAGACCATACATGAAAGAAGTGACTATTTTGACAAATTTATTCTATGACCAGTAACTTTTTTGTCTCATCCTAGTCACCACCATGTGCAGGGCCGATGGCTCCAGTTGTAGCAGAACATTACACTGAATGGATGATTGTGATAACTGAATTCACTGAGTATAATCTCAGCATTATTATGTTGCTGCTTCGAAGATGTCTAGTGGATTTTAGTGATTAAATACTGCTGTCATTAACCTGTCTCCATGTTTTAACACTATTAGGCAGTCTAATGGCTCTGGTGGCTCTTGAATGCACCTTCCCTAAGCTCCAGAAAACCTGATTCTGTTGAAGAAAACTGTCAAAGATTTCAAGATGGGAAAGAGCAGTCACCAGTGTGCACAAGGTGATTTCTCAATGACGGGTAAGATCCTCTTTGGCCAGACAGGGGACAACCTAAGGCAGGGGGTTACCGCCACCATTGGGCATCTACCCTGAAGGGAGGTGTTTTATGTGAGAGCAGTCTGCCCCAAAAATGTTCCTCTATACCACTCACCAGAAACCGCATTCCTAGGATGGCTTGTTTTTCATTGTGACAAGTGTCCACAACTTGATGCAGCTATGCCAGAAGACAAGACCCTGAGGAAGAGGAGATTATTTATAAAGAGCTGAAGGGAATTAGCTTTCAAGAGCCGACTGAGACCATGAGATTCTGGGGAGACAATAGCAAAATTTATTAACATGATGTTGGTTGCCCTATTGGCAAGAACTGTATAGAAGTTTCAGATTCAGCATTACGATGAGTCCCTGAATTCATGAGGCTGTGTGGATTTTGAACTAATATGTCTCTATTATAGTTTTGACAGGTCATTAGACATGGAATAGGATAATTCCAAGGCATGGTGGTGGTTAAAGATGAAGACTGCTTTTGCAGATTCAAGAGAAAGTTAAGTGAATTCAACATTTAAACAAAAGATAACCTCCTAGAATAAAAAAAAAATGATTGTGGTAATGGTTTTTATTTGAACAATATACATTTTCCTTTTAAATTTGGTTAATGATTATTCTGTATATAGTAATGAATTTAACATTACATTCTGTCTAAATTAGTCTTGTGAGGCTGTTGAAAAGATTATTTGTGCAGTAAGAGAGAGAGACTGCTGGGATGAGGCAAGGATGGAACTCTGTCTGTTATCAGCCAGCTAAAGCTTAAACAAAACAAAGATATTAGAATTAAAATAACCCAGCTGACTTTTCTAAAAACAAATTATAGTGAAGAGACATGCTTTGAGACTGAATAAGAGCAAAACCTACAGAAAAAACGTGAAATTTAAATATGTTTTTACACCAAAAGCAAACCTTGACAATGAGCGGTTCATATTCATGTGTCTAGTATGACTGTGTGTGATGGTGGCTGAATTTTATGTTTTGTATGTGTTCGTTTGGGGAAATATTCTGTCCTCATTGTGTGTATATGTCATTAACCTCTGAAATGAGTGTTTTATCATTACAGATGGGTTAAGTGAAACGACAAATTTTGACAAGCTGATATTTCGGATTGAATCTGATGAAAAGACGATACAGAACATGGGACGAGCTTTACGTGGATTGGATATCCAACTCTGTCTACTAATGGTAATTATGACTTTATGTCATTTATGATGTTGATTTGAATTACTCTCTGGATTAGTATGTTTAAGAATATCTATATAAATTGGAATTGTGGAATTGAAGATTGCTGTCCATGCGTTAAAAACCCTTGTCTAAATTCAACTGAGGGTCTAAATTTAAACACTGTCTTTTTTGTTTGATCAGAATGATAAACGTAAATGTTATAAGATTTGACGGCACAGACAAAGTGACACATTGGCTAAGTCACTAGTAAATTATCCAGAGAACCCCCTCAAATTTATGGAAGGCCGGTGGGCAAACAAAGGAGGAGTGAATATAACTGATAAAAGTTTTATTTTTCATCCATTAATTGGATGCATGACATTAGATGTCTAGAGAAATACAATTTATGTAATAAGGGTTGAAGGAGGAAGCAGCTATAAGGCTGTCTGTGAAAACTAGGGGTTGAGACTTGAGTAAAATAATACTTTGGTTTCTGCAAAACAGTAGAGATAAGTGGGACTGAGACAATAATGATAATATTTTTTTAGATCTGCAGACTAACAGTTTGATGGGATATAGAGTGACAAAATTATAAGCAGTTGAAATTATTGTGATAAAAAAAAAACAGCTTTAAAGAAATTGATAAAGTCTTGTAGTACAAATTTGTATAATTTATAAGTGATATGGAAGATTATAAAAAAAAAAAAAAAGACAATTGAAAACAATAATGACAATAAAAAAATATGACAATTTTGGTGCAGTGGCAAGCCTAATGAGATGATAAGGAACACTGCCAAAGAAGAGGGTTAAGATTTTGGTCATTTAGCCTAAGCAGTTATAATTGGCAAGACATTTGAGTTTAAAACTGACTTTTATAGGAAGTCTTAATTATTTGATTTCGAATGCTGTACTGTTGACATGGTCTGAGTACTGTGAAATGTTGTGAAAATTGAGTTTCAGATTAAAAATAATTTGGTATTGAGTATGATTAACAGTGATGTTATGATAAAGATATATGCCAGGCAAGACAAACAAGTTGTTGCTATAATTGAATTTATATTTTTTGATGCTTATGTCATTTTGATGAAATGCTTTAAGATTATCAAGTTTAGGTTTATGTTTATTTATGTTTTTTTTTTTTTTTTTTTTTTTTTTTTTGTGGGCTATAATGGATCTGTTGTTAAAAGAAATCTTAACAAAAGGGTTACTATGTAAAAGTAACAATTCTATGTTTTATTGAAAATGATAATTGAAATGATGTAAATTTGTTTTCTTTTATTTCTATTTTTAAAAGTGTTTCAACTGTAAAATTCCCCTACACTAGTAACTTCGGAAAACCACTAGCCACAGTGGCTGGTGAGCAAAAAAGTTAATGTCAAGCCCTGCTCTCTAGTAATATGGCACATAGTCTTAAAGCTGAAACATGACAAACTGGGGCCCAGGTCAGGAAGCAGACAGACAGGCTAAATGGACCGTCTGTTAGCTGTCTCACGTCACAGAAGTCAGATAAATCACAACACATAGGGACTCTTTCACCTAGATATCATCACATAGAGACTGTGTCTGTACCCTGAATTAGTAAATACAAAAAACTCCCAAACCAATTTAAATGTAGTTCCAAACGTAGGTTCGGGAGGAGCCTAAACATTCAGTCCTGTCAATCATCATTACGAGCCTATATAAGCAACAGTCACTGCGTCATCCCAGCGACAATTCTTCCAGAATTTGACCCTGCCCAGTTGTTTGAACCATGTCCCAACCCAACGAGCTCTAGCAGTGTTTTACCTCCAACAAAGAGTTTTCCGCAGAATACTCTTTCGTTTTCAAGTTACACCAGGATCCTCTACCTCTGGTTCCCCTTCCACACATAACAAGGGAATTGGAGCATGTCATCCTCGGTGTCCTCCTGCAAATTTGTTCAGGCGCGGCCATTAAAACCCGCTCCTCCTGCCCTCAGCTAGGCGTCTGCGCACACCAGCTCAGCCGCTTTCATCCAGTCAAGTGATCTGCCGCAGCGAACTTCCAATTTCCATGAAAGACTAACAAAATCCCAGCTCTCTTTTTCCTCGATTCGCAAACTGGCCAATTGATCTGTCGCTCCTCGCGCTCCCTGTCTCTTCCAAGCATTTTAAGCCAATGATTTTAATGATTTCGTGCCTAAACGGCAAAGCTATGATAGACCTCATGCGTTCTGTCTTCTGGGTTGTATTTCCACACACAACACGAAGGTAAACGATCTAAGTTTTTTTTATCAATGAACTGTTATGACATCTGCTCCAAACATTACAAAGCTCATAATAGCTCATTAACTCTAAGTAATTTCACTTCACCTTCTAATTACTCTTCATCAGTGGATTAGACAATGTTTTTCAAAAATACGTTTTCAACACTGCATCTTTGCAACGCGATCGGATCCTGTAAGTCTATGCATTGCGTAATATTGTTCATAGGCTCGTTTGAATCAAGATCAACTGCCCTAAAATATTTATGCGAATTACTGTGCTGAACTGACGAACTAAAACGTGGCACAAAGCATAACGTGTACACTGTTTACAATTGCGTATGTGGCATTTATCTCTTATTAAAACAAGTATGCTTCATCTATTCTGCTAGTTAAGATCTTCTCAAACTAGACATAACACAAGACCATCTGTTAAGTAGAATGCTTTTACAGATTACATTTTCAAGTAAAATGGTAGGCCTAATTGTTTTTCTTTTCATGCCATGAAAATATGAGCATTTCTTATACATCAGCAAATTAAAAGCTGTTGTTAAAAAGTTGGTCATATTCTCTATATTCACTGTAAAGCTTAGATTCTAAGTTTTAAAATGACACCCCCTCTTTTGGGGCAAAGACTCCTTTAGATATACAAAGATGGTGCACTCATATTGCTTATGAATGGTAGAAATTGCAAAGGCATAGGAATAAGAACCAATTGGTAAAGTCATTGTGTCACTGCAGCTGCCAAGCTCCGGTTGCTATACAAAAAGACAGTGTTCTGAGACGCATGAACTGCATTTGCTCATTATCTCATCCAGCCCAAAATATAAGCTTTTTAACACTATTTGTGCATAAGAAACAATTTTTTTGGCATAGTTCATATCAGATTTGTTGCCGAATTGAATCATGTTATTTAAATATGCTAGCAGTTTTTGCAATTTCAGGATTTTCCTCATTCAAATATATAGGACTTCTTCTTGGATGTCCAAAATAGCTGCCCGGTGACGTCGCAAATGTGGCTGCCAAATGTGAACAGAATTTCCTTGACCAAGTCTTCACTCCTACCCACTGCTGATTTACTTAGCCTCGCCCAAACACACCCATCTCCGCTTCTCTCCATTTTTCTCCTGCCTTCTTCCCAGCCATCTCCGGAGTGGCCCTTAGCGTGAGGCTGCTTCTGCAACAAGGAACTGCTCTGGCTCCTCCTTTTTTCTCCTATAACTTTCCTTTCATTAGCACTAAACCTAGCATGAGGCCGCCTCCGCAAACAGTGCCTGCCTCTGCTCTACACTTCACTAGCTATTTACTACCTACATCAACCCAAATGCCATCTTACACCCTCTTTACAGCTGCCCTAGTACCAAACCTGACCCACAACACCGCTATGGAACTTCTGCTTGTTCTCATTTTCAGGAGCCTAAGCATGGTTCGCTGGATTTTTGGCCCATATGTTGAGTGTTCCAAAGATCTCAGATCCTTCTAAAAGAGAATCGATAGCTTCTCGGCTGGTGGTCTGAGTACGGTTTGCTTTCAGCTACAGGTACATTTCGCTAGAATGTTCATCGTGAACGCAAATCATTCTCCTGACATTTTTCCATTTGCTAATTCCAACTGGTTTGGTCATCAGATGCTTCTGTACAAATCTTAATCATCATGGCTGCTGCTTCAGACAGATCTCTATAAATTGTTAATTCATGACATACATGTGCCAGCCACATCCAAATTGCAAGAGGGAGCCTCTCGTGTTAATTCCGTGTTAAGTCCACAAGACGATATTTATTGATGTTCTTAAACCACTGTGTGAATATTTCCATGCTGATGTCACCATTGCTTTGTGCAATAAATAAACATGATTCAAGGAAAACAATCCAAAATAAATGTGACTAATTATAATAATAATTTGTGATCTCCCCTTTTAGACAGTATATACAAAAACAGCAGTGCTACCTCATCGTTCTATTTCTAAATATGGATTGCTCCGTTCGGGCTAAGTGAACCACATCTGCGCTACAAGCTGGCCGCATGCTGTGATGCTACAAAATTTCGCCTCATGATTGGAATCTAAAAATCTATCTTCATAATGCCCATATCTACACCACCAGCCTGTTCATTTATAACACGTTTGACAAGACAAAATCTCACCTGTTACATTACCATTACATATGCAGCTTTTTGATTAAACCGTGTTAAATGCAGCAGCAGAGATTTCTCCCTCTGGTTTCACGGCCACTACCCTGTGGGGGAAACAATGGGCCTCCAAAGCATCTTCTATTTGCAACAACTCCAATGCAGTCTATTGCATCAACAGGTCAAGTTCCTCCGAACTAATGCCATTCCTCAGATGGCTAATCTGGTCTTCCACTAGCGATTAGTTTATAAATAAAGCAGAACGTATAGCAGAATTTAAAATCAATCGCCCAAATTCTGCCTTTCAGAAATTTAGGACATTGGCTCCACATGCACCCCAGTGCCACTCTATGTGGATCTGACGTTCCAATAAATCATCTCCTCAATCACCTTAATTTTCTCTACAAACTAATTTTTGCCAGCAGAGCTCCCACTGTTAATAGCCCGCAAATTAAAATATCTGAACCCAGCCTTTTAGATTTTCATTTGTCACTCGTAAAGTATTAAGCAAATGCTTATTCCTCCCCTGCAGGAAATCGCTAAGAAAACATCACCAGAACAATCAAAACTCTATTCATCCTCACGTTCTTCAGATTTTTCAGATGCTCTGAATCTACTTGCAATTCCCAACTCTTTTGAAACCTTGTTCCAAAACACTTTCCAAACAGACTTCAGTTCAAACCGTCACACATACACAAGCTCATCAATTACTCATTCAACAATGTATTGCTGCGTACCCGTACTGCATGAATCAATAACTCCACCTGCTCTCCTCCTTTCTTCTGCAATTGCAGGATTTCCACCTCCACCCTAAAAGCTCCTTCAGCCCATCTCCATTCAAGTGGTGCAAGACTACCTAGCATGGGTTTCCCTTTAGTCTCTCCAGTTAGACTTTTATTTCTCACTGCCGCAGCAGTGATTTCCAACACTAAATATCTATCACTTCACTGCCGCGGCAGTGATTTCTCCCCTCATTAAAAATAATCTTTTAGCAAACACCAATGCAAAATTTTCCATATATTGTCATTATTTTTTCACAGCTTATAATAATTTAATTAGCCCATTGTTTCTGGCGTAAATTAATACATTTTTAGATAACTGTGATTTGTATATGTACATTTCTGAAATACATTGCTTGGACACAGTGACCTCTGATAACAGACCACACTAAATTGTAATATAGATACATGAATTTCTGTAAAGCTGCTTTGAAACAATATGTATTGTGAAAAGCGCTATACAAATAAATGTGAATTTAATTGAATTTTACTACCACAGCAGGTATTTTGGCCTGCGCTCTTGCAACCCGCTTTCAGATTAAACTTTGTTCCCCACTGACGCAGCAGTGATTTTGGCCACCACTCCAGCATCAGGTTTCAGACTAAAACTTTATTCCCCACTGCCACAGCAGTGATTTCAGCCACAGCTCCCTCAACAGCCTGCAGACTAAAACTTTATTCCCCACTGCTGCAGCAGTGATTTTGGCCACAGCTCCAGCATCAGGTTTCACACTAAAACTTTATTCCCCACTGCCGCAGCAGTGATTTTGGCCACTGCTCTCACAACAGCCTTCAGACTAAAACCTTTTTCCCCACTGCTGCAGCAGTGATTCCAGCCACAGCTCTCTCAACAGCCTTCAGACTAAAACTTAATTCCCCACTTCCGCAGCAGTGATTTCGGCCACCGATCTCGCAACACTCTTCAGATCAAAACTTTATTCCCCGGTGCCGTAGCAGTGATTTTGGCCACCGATCTTGCAACAGCCTTCAGACTAAAACCTTATTCCCCACTGCCGCAGCAGTGATTCCAGCCACAGCTCTCTCAACAGCCTTCAGACTAAAACTTTATTCCCCACTGACGCAGCAGTGATTTCAGCCACCGATCTCGCAACACTCTTCAGGTCAAAACTTTATTCCCCACTGCTGCAGCAGTGATTTCTGACACTGCTCTTGCAACTCCCTTCGGACCAAAAAAACTTTATTTCCCACTGCCATGATTTTGAATGGAGCAGTGATTTTGGCCAGCGCTCTCGCATCAGCTTTCAGACTAAAACTTTATTTATATCTACCACAGCAATGATATCTCCCCCACTGCTCTCTAAACTGATTTCAGCCTCCACTCTTGAAGCAGTTCTCCAACTAATCATCTGTAGGAACAGAAAAGTATCCCTCCACTGCCCCATCAGTGATTTCTCTCTCTGTTCCTGCAGGAGCCTTTCATTTTCTCTTTTAGCTCCCGCAGGAAATTCACCACACAAGCTGCCTTATTTTCCCCCCAATACGGCAACAGCAAAAATATTTTGCTCATCTTTTGGGGGGGAGAGGGATTAAATCCTTTAAGTCTTCTGTACTTATATTGCTGAACTACTCTTAGTTGACTGCCCAGCTTGCTGTCCTTGTAAATATCTTTTTGGGAGTTTAACTTGTGAAAGGGTACATAACACACACAGTTTCCGCCAATCTCATGTTAATCTTGAGTACCTACAGAGTAGTACTGCATCATTC
The DNA here is from genome assembly GCF_019924925.1 of Ctenopharyngodon idella. Lineage (NCBI taxonomy): Eukaryota > Metazoa > Chordata > Actinopteri > Cypriniformes > Xenocyprididae > Ctenopharyngodon > Ctenopharyngodon idella. The sequence continues at coordinate 32,084,835 of NC_067233.1, forward strand.
GCCGTGGGCAGAGCTAGAGTCACGAGCATGCACAGGTTTTGCATATGCGATTGTCTGCAAGCTGTGACATCATTATAAATAAAAAGGGAACAAAAATGTTAGTGTTGTTTACATTATATGCACTTGCGTGCCAATTGCCAACAAAACACAGACATTTGATACAGTTTTACTCACCGCCTGCGGTTCCCTTTTGAAGTGAACTCGCACTGCGTCAGCGATGCTTTGGGGAATGCCTCACGTGAATGCTTCTGAGCACGTGTGTATGGAGCGTGTAATGGAGCACTTCCTTTCTTTCCCGTTATCTAGACTTTTCTAGTTATCTAGATCGTGGAATAGACCATATTCATCCTGTCTTTTCAGCCCCCAAGTGCATACATATTCAGATATAAGAGGGTTGAAAGAGTATGGTTATGGGATGATGCCACGGGCTGAACAGACGCTCGCGAGCTATCTGTCTCCCAATTTAGCATCGTCCCTGAAGGCCCTCACGCTCCCCACTAAGCAAACATTAGCTTTAGTGGGGAAAGCGTACACGGTAGCAGGTCAGGCTGGCGCATGTTTGCATACTATATCCATCTTGCAAACACACCAGGCTGATCTGCTGAGGGAGCTGGACACTGACGAGGGGGTGGGGCCTGACGTAGTTCAAGAGCTGCGTCGGGCCACAGATTTGTCTCTCAGTGCCACCAAAGAGATCGCCAGAGCGATCGGGCGTCTATGGCAGCTATGGTGGCCACAGAGAGACATTTGTGGTTAAATTTGTCTGATATTAAAGAGAAAGACAAATAATTTCTGTTGGATGCCCCACTAGCGCCCTCTGGCCTCTTCTGCGATGCTGTCACATCAGTCATCGAGAGGTTTCAGGAATCTAAAAGGTAAGCGAATGCATTGAAACGCTACCTCCCTCGTCGTCCACATCCCTCTGGGGCTGCTGGGCATGAGCAGCCCCAGCCATCTACCTCCTCATACAGAGCACAACCGAAGGAGTGTTGCTTCTCGTGTCCCACCCCATAAATACAGGGGTCCGGGAAGGCATTCTCAGCAGAAGCATTCGAAGTAGAAGCCAGATCTGAGGACTGTGCTTATGGCGTCAGACCTCTGAGGGCACCCCCTCGCGGAGTGGAACGGTTAACACCTCAGTATACGGTGCCCATTCCATCTCGTTGCCCTCAGGGGACCGTTCTGCCAACCCCACCACCCTTGGTGCCTTGGGGCACAGCGGTTTCCAGCGAGCTTATGGTGCAGCGATCCCTCAACGCTGCGTCACACTCGCACTCTCTGAGGAGAGACAAAAAGCAGTCAAAATGGTTGTTTCCTGCCAGTATGCTTTAGGTCATCGGAGTGACTGCATTAACTACACCAGAGACTGAATTAGTAAATACAAAAAACTCCCAAACCCATTTAAGGGTAAAACTTTAATTAACAGATATAATACTAATGAACAAATGATAATGCTTGGGCTGCTGAATATTAGATCCCTTTCTTCAAAAGCACTTGTTGTAAATTATATTATTACAGACAATAATCTAGATGTGCTGTGTTTAACAGAAACCTGGCTAAAACCAGATGATTACATTACTTTAAATGAGTCTAGCCCCAAGGTTATTATTATCGACATATATGAGCGTCATAGAGGCAAAGGGGGAGGTGTTGCTGTAATTTATAGTAATGTCTTCAGTATTACTCAAAAGTCTTTCAAATATAATTCCTTCGAAGTGATGGTGCTTTATGTAACATTATGTAATGTAAGTGACAAATCCCGTCTGACATTTGTCCTGGCTACTGTATATAGGCCACCAGGGCACCATACAGACTTTATCAAAGAATTTGCTGATTTTCTATCAGAGTTAGTACTGGCTGCAGATAAAGTCCTAATTGTTGGTGATTTTAATATCAATGTAGATAATGAAAAAGATGCATTGGGATTGGCATTTACCGACTCTATTGGAGTTAGACAACACGTGTCAGGACCCACTGATTGTTGTAATCATACTTTAGTAGAACCATCACTTATACCACTAAAGATTGCTTTATAAATAATCTTCCTGATCAGTTTCATCTCCTTAGCATACCAGATAGCTTAGAAGAACTCGATGTTGCAACATAAACTATTGACTCTCTCTTTTCCAGCACATTAGACTCAGTTGCTCCTTTGCGTTTAAAGAAGATTAAGGAAATTAGTCCAACACCGTGGTCCAACGAGCACACTCGGGCCCTTAAGAGAGCAGCCAGAAAAATGGAGCACAGCTGGAAGAAAACAAAACTAGAAGTTTTTTTGCATACTATTTGCATACTTTTTTCGCATTTCATGGAAAGAGAGAATGATTAAGTACAGAAAGGCCTTAAAAACTGCTAGATCTGCTTATTTCTCAAATCTTTTAGAAGAAAATAAACACAACCCTAGGTATTTATTTGATACAGTAGCTAAATTAATGAGAAATAAAGCTTCAACTTCTGATGTTTCCAAACAGCACAGCAGTAATGACTTTATGAACTTCTTTACTTGCAAGATTGATAATATCAGAGAGAAAATTATAAACATGCAACCGTCTACTAAAATTCCATTCATTCGCTGCTTTAGGAGAGGAAGAATTGTCTAAACTTGTTAAATCATCAAAATCAACAACATGTATGTTAGACCCTATACCGAGTAAGCTATTAGAAGAGATGCTTCCAGAGGTCATAGATCCTCTTCTTAATTTCGTTAATTCATCATTATCACTAGGATACGTACTGAAAACTTTCAAGCTGGCTATTATTAAGCCTCTTATTGAAAAACACAATTTGATCCTAGAGAATTAGTTAATTACAAGCCAATCTCGAATCTACCTTTTCTGTCAAAAGTACTAGAAAAGCCAGTCTCATCGCAACTATGCTCCTTCTTAGAAAAAAATGGTATCTGTGATGATTTCCAGTCAGGAACCATAGACCGTACCATAGTACTGAGACTGCTCTCATTAGAGTTACAAATGATTTGCTCTTATCATCAGATCGTGGTTGTATCTCTCTATTAGTGTTACTGGATCTTAGTGCTGCATTCGACACTATTGATTAAATCTCTTAAATAGAATCGAAAACTATGTTGGCATTAGTGGAATTGTATTGGCATGGTTCAAATCATACTTATCTGACCGTTATCAGTTCGTAGTAGTAAACGAAGAGATGTCATATCGATCACAAGTTCAATATGGAGTACCGCAAGGCTCAATACTAGGACCATTGCTTTTCACTCTGTACATGCTACCCTTGGGAGATATCATTAGGAAGCATGGCGTTAGTTCCCTTTTAATGGAAACTTCGAGCTGCGTCGAGACGCATTGGGAACGCTCCTGCATCATTGCGTCATGAAGCACTTGTGAAATCGGTCCAATGGTGTGACAGAACGTCAGAGGCGGGTAACATCGCAGACCAGGAAACTATAAAGCATACCCAGAACAAAGAACGCTAGCTTCTGTGTCTTCAGCAAACGCTCTGTGTTGTCGTGTGTCTTATTTGGTGTTGTCTGTCAGTTACATATATAGAAACGATCTCTTTGTTTGAGGACAAGAGTATTATTATCACACCCAATATATATATATATATATATATATATATATATTTTTTTTTTTTTATAAGACACTATCTAATGGCGAGCAAACAGCAGTTTTCCTGTGTGTTCATCCCTGCCCTCGTTACATCACGGGTGGGGATACACATGAGATGTGTGTTGTTTGTGTAGGAGTGGAGCATGCCCAGTCAGCTGTGTATGACAGTCCTCAGATCTGTCTTATCCCTAAAAGGCTTCGGTTGTGCCGACCGACCCTGTCCCCAAGCTTTTTGTGGGGGAGCATGGGTGGCGACACTCTGTTTTTGCTGCGCCCGGTGTGAGGAGCGGACAGACGGCCGAGGCTGCTCCCGCCCAGCAGCCTCGGGGGGCTGAGAGCGGCAGGGAAGAAACCTCTGGATTACTACACTACAACGACTACAGATGTAACAGAATCACCGATGAGGCCCTGAGAAGACAGCAGTGCATCCAGGAGGATGTTCTTATCTCTGTCCTTGATGTCAGACAAGTTTAACCAGAGGTGTCCCTCCATGGCAACCAGGACTGCCATAGAGCGGCCGATTGTTTTGGCCGTCTCCTTGGTGGCCTTGGAGATCTTCAAGTGCTTTCAGTTGCTCCTTTATGTCTGGAATTTGCACCTGGTATGGTTAAGGCTTTTCTTCATCCTAGATCTGGTTATATACTTAAGGTCCCCACCAACGTCCCAGGGCTGATTGTACTGCAGGCCTTTTGTCCTCCTCCGTTTTCTAATTCAGATCAGAAAAAACTCAATCTGCTTTGCCCTGTCAGGGCAATGTCCACAGAGATGCCCTGTGGCGTAAAACCAAACAACTTTTTGTCTGTTACAGGTCTCCTAAGAAGGGTGGCCCTGCGTCCAAGCAGAGAATGAGCAAGTGGGTGGTCAAGGCTATCTCACTTGCTTATGAGTCTACCGAACAGCCTTCTCCTTTGGCTGTACCAGGAGTATGGCTGCTTCAAAAGCTCTAATTTCGGGGGTTCCTCTCCCTGATATATATGATGTGGCTCTGATGTTCCGTCACGCCATTGGACCGATTTCACAAGTGCTTCATGACGCAATCACGCAGGAGCGTTCCCAGTGCATCCCGACGCAGCGTCTCGTTCCCTATTCAGGGAACCAGGGTTACATACGTAACCCGAGACGTTTTCACTGTTACACTGATGATACTCAGCTCTATATTTCTTTGCGCCCTGACGAAACTTACCGATTCACAAAAGATGTGTCCCAATTCAGGGGCTGTGCACTTCAAAGTGCATGAAAGGGGAGGGCCTTTGGAGTGGAGGAAGGTCTAACTGAGGTGCAGGGTTGCCAGGTCTGCACAACAAAACCATCCCAAAAGTAGCTTAATCACAGCACAAGTGTAAAAGTAGCCCAATTTCAGACCTGGCAACAATGAGCCGAGCATCGTTACATGGCCTAGCAGCTATGTGACAGACAGCTGACAGCTGACGTTTGTGAGTGGAAATGGATGCAGAAAAGTTTTGGGACTTTCTATTGGGTTTTGACATGCTTCAATGCCGGCGACGACGGGACACTGGACCATATAAACAGGTAAAATATGTATGGTTAAACTGTGTCACTTTTATATTGTTAGCAACTATTAGTTAACCTTGTTTATTTTTTATGTTAAATGTAATGTTAACTGTGAAAATATATTTTCACATTTACTCTGTATTTAAGTCTAAATTTAAAGTACAGTACTTCAGGATTTTATTCAACTCCACTCCATCTCAGAGACAATATTGTATTTATGAAAAATTGACGTTTTGGACTTCATGGATATTACAGTTTGATTTAGATATTACAAATTGGTGAAACTGGGGGATTGCTTACAGTTATGTGAATTCACACAGAACTCCTGTCGTCACCGGCGCGCAATCAATTATGGGATAGGGTAGACTGCGAAGTGTCTTGAGATGGACGCTTTATTCCACGGGGAAACGGAGAGGGTTCATTTGAAGTCGCTTTCGAATTACGTCAGGCCTCCTCGTGCCGCGGTGACGCAATAACACTTCAAAGGCCGCTTTTTTCCCCCAGTTTTCTCAAAAAGAGAATACAGTGCAAAAAATGGGTAGCCTACATTAAAATTTGTCGATATACATTTTTTTTTTTTTTTTTTTTTTTTAAATGTCACTTTGTCAATGAAACAGCCTAATTTCTATACAGCTTTTGTGATGCAAGTTAAAAATGAAATGCATAAGTTGTATACATTATTTATTTTTGTAATGTAATTTATTTGTAAATGAGCCGGAGTAATTTCTGTACATTTTTTATGTATGTTCACATGTGTCAATAAAGGAGAAGTAATCGTTCTGTACATTGTTTATTTTTTTATGCAACTTATAATTTTAACATGAAACATTCTTCTATACAATCATTTTTCCATCGTAAATTAAATGTTTTTACATAAAGTAATGTATAGAACGATTTATTTTAAAGTACCTTTACAACTATTTACAACAGAACTTAGGTTTACCATCAGAAAAACAACATAACATTTTCAGTTAATGGTACATAAAACAGAACACCATCTCCGTTTCCCCGTGGAATAAAGCGTCCATTCCAAGGCACTTTGCGGTCTACCCTATCCCATAATTCATTTCGTGCCGGTGACGACAGGAGTTCTGTGTGAATTCACATAAATGTAAGCAATCCCCCGGTTTCACCAATATGTAATATCTAAATCAAACGGTAATATCCATGATGTCCAAAACATCAGTTTTTCATAAATACAATATTGTCTCTGAGATGAAGTGGAGTTGAATAAAATCCTAAAGTACTGTACTTTAAATTTAGACTTAAATACAGAGTAAATGTGAAAATATATTTTCACAGTTAACATTACATTTAACATAAGAAATAAACAAGGTTAACTAATAGTTGCTAACAATATAAAAGTGACACAGTTTAACCATACATATTTTACCTGTTTATATGGTTCAATGTCCCATCGTCACCGGCATTGAATCATGTCAAAACCCAATAAAAAGTCCCAAAACTTTTCTGCATCCATTTCCACTCACAAACATCAACTGTCAGCTGTCTGTCACACAGCTGCTAGGCCATGTAACGACGCTCGGCTCATTGTTGCCAAGTCTGAAATTGGGCTACTTTTACACTTGTGCCATGATTAAGCTACTTTTGGGATGGTTTTGTTGTGCAGACCTGGCAACTCCGCACCTCAGTTAGACCTTCCTCCACTCCAAAGGCCAACCCCTTTCATGCACTTCGAAGTGCGCAGCCCCTGAATTGGAACACAGCTCATATTAACGGAATGCATAGCTGATATAAAAAAACTGGATGACCAGTAATTTCCTATTACTAAATTCAGAAAAAAAACAGAGACTCTAATTATTGGACCAAAAACCTCTGCACATAATGTAGAATACTGTCTAACACTTGATGGCTGCTCTGTTAAGCCTTCGTCATCAGTTAGGAACCTGGGTGTGCTCTTTGATACCAATCTCTCATTTAAAAGTCACGTTTCTAGCATCTGTAAAACCGCATTCTTCCATCTTAAAAATATATCTAAACTACGACATATGCTTTCAATGAAACATGCGGAATAGTTAGTTCATGTGTTCATGATCTTAAGGCTAGATTACTGTAACGCTCTACTAGGTGGTTGCCCTGCTCACTTTCAGGCCAATTAATAATACCTAGAATATCAAAATCAACCGCAGGCAGTAGATCCTTCTCCTATTTGGCACCTAAACTCTGGAACAATTTTCCTAGCATTGTTCGGGATGCAGAAACACTCTGTCAGTTTAAATCTAGACTAAAAACGCATCTCTTTACCCTGGCATACACATAACACATTATCAATTTATATTTTCAAATCCGTTAAAGGATTGTTAGGCTGCAGAAATTAGGTCAGCCGGAACCGGGAACACTTCCTATAGGACCCAATGTACTCGTTACATCAGAACAAGAATGGCATCTATGCTAATATTAGGCTCTCTGTTTATCCCGAGTTTTACCGTAGTCAGCCGGATCCGTGCCGTATCCAGATCAGATGGAGGACCTGTGCCTAGACACAACGACAGCGCCAGCCCTGAAGTGTCAGCAGAGATTGAATCAACTACATCATCCCCTGTGAAGCCCTCACCGACACGACAGCCAGTGGCACAGATCCCCAACAAACCGTTTCCATACCGGCGTGATGAATACGATCTTCAACTAGATGGAACTGGACCAAATATTTTGACTGTTGCAATCCCAATCGGACTTATGACCTGTAACGCTGCCTAAATCATAATCATGCACTGTTCGCTGTTGGCCAGAGGAGAACTGGCCCCCTGACTGAGCCTGGTTTCTCCCAAGGTTGTTTTTTTTTTTTTTCCTCCATTTTTATCACCTGTTTGCCATCTGATGTCACCTGATGGAGTTTGGGTTCCTTGCCGCTGTCGCCTTTGGCTTGCTTAGTTGAGGACACTTGATATTCAACAATGTTTTTGACCTGCCTGCATTGACACCATTGTATGCGAACAGAACTGAGCTGGACGATGACATCACTGTTTGCTCCAGTGCTGATACATAGATAAATGAACTAATTTTTACAACCGAATGAATCAATACTGATTTTACTTAAGGTGGACAATGACGCCATTTTCTTTAAGAGCTGCTGTGCAGCCAAAATTATTTACCAGTTATCACTGTAAAGCTGCTTTGACACAATCTGCATTGTAAACTAGTACTATATAAATAAAGGTGACTTGACTTGAGAGACCAGTCTTGAGAGGCTGGTTCCCTTAGTAGGTTTTCTGGTAGGATGGAAACGTCTGCCAAATATATTTCACTGGGTCCTGCAGATTATAGAGAAAGGGTACAGAATTCAATTCGGCCACCTCTATTCAACGGGGTGCTCTACACAATAGTTCATCCGAGGAATAAGGGTCTTATCTAGCAAAACGATCTGTCATTTGTGTGGAAAACACAGGTGAAATCACGGAATCCAGTCACAAGAAATTACTGTGTAATGCAGAACGTCACAGAATTTGGCAATTTTTGGATGAATAAATCAAAAGTTGTGCTGTACAGTGAATCCAATATTGATATGGACTAGTGTCTATGAATTTTAAAACTAAAAAAGACTGCTATTGAAATCTGAAGTCTGTATGAATGAGCACCTCAGTTTCATCTACTACTACACATACTGAAGCACTCGTGATGATTTCATTGTCTGCTGTCTCACTCACTATACATGAACACATGAACTTCATCAGCAGAGCTGCTCTTAGTCACTTTATGAATATTTCACCTTTAATTTGAGAAAATTATCGACATTTGTCATATCATATACACAGGAATTCAAAGGTCTTCACGACCTTGTCAAAATAAAAGTTTGGTATAACTTTAAATAACAGAAATATTATCTTGTAATGGCCTCTGGTCTCCTTTCCTGCGTACTGGCAGTCTTTACCGCAGCTGCAGCATTAGCATTATCATTAGCCGTTACGTTTTTTTGGCTAATGGTTGCAGGCTTGCCATCTAGTGGCTTTGCTTGGAGTCTCTACTAATGAGCTGATGATCTGAATCAGGTGTATTTGATTAAGGAGACAGGAGCTGTGTCCCAATTCAGGGGCTACGCACTTCGGAGTGCATGAAAGGGGTGGGGCTTTGGAGTGTAGGGTTGCCAGGTCTGCGAAACAAAACCATCCCAAAAGTAGCGTAATCACAGCACAAGTGTAAAAGTATCCCAATCCCAGACGTGGCAACAATGAGCCGAGCGTCGTTACATGGCTAGCGGACACCGGACCATATGAACGGGTAAAATATGTATGGTTAAACTATGTAATGTTAGTATTATATCGTTAGCAACTATTAGTTAATCTTGTTTTTTTTATGTTAAATGAAAAGTTAACTGTGAAAATATATACATTCATATTTATAAATTTACTCTGTATTTAAGCTGTATATAAGTCTAAATTTAAAGTCAAGTCACCTTTATTTATATAGCACTTTTTACAATGTAGATTGTGTCAAAGCAGCTTTACATTGATAACTGGTACATTATTTGGCTGCACAGCAGCTCTTAAAAGAATAGTGTCAATGCAGGCAGATCAAAGCACTGTTGAATATCAAATGTCAAGTCAAATGTCAAGTGTCTCCAACTAAGCAAGCCAAAGGCGACAGCGGCAAGGAACCCAAACTCCATCAGGTGACATCAGGTGGCAGACAAGTGGCAAATAGGTGTTTAAATGGAGAAAAAAACCTTGGGAGAAACCAGGCTTAGTCGGGGGGCCAGTTCTCCTCTGGCCAACAGTGCTTTGTTAAGATTCAGGTAGCTATCATAAGTCCGACAGGATCGCAACATTCAAAGTATTTATTCCAGTTCCATCCAATTGAGGATCATATTCATCACAGCGGTATGGACGGTTGTTGAGGAACTGTGTCGTGGCTGTCGTGTCGATGAGGCCCTCACAGTGGATAATCTAGTTGACTCAATCTCTGCTGATACTTCAGGGCTGTGTTGTGGTCGTGTCAAGGCGCAGGTCCTTGGTCTCACCTGGATACGGCCCGGATCCGGTTGACTACGGTGAACCTCGGGATAACCAGAAAGACTAATATTAGCGTAGATGCCATTCTTCTTCTGATGTAACGAGTACATCAGGCGTTATAGGAAGTGTTCCCGGTTCCGGCTGACCTAATTTATTCAGCCTAATAATCCTTTAACAGATTTGAAAATATAAATTGGTAATGCGTTATGTGTATGCGAGGTTAAAGAAATGCGTTTTTAGTCTAGATTTAAACTGACAGAGTGTGTCTGCTTCCTGAACAATGCTAGGAAGATTGTTCCAGAGTTTAGGTGCCAAATAGGAGAAGGATCTACCGCCTGCGGTTGATTTTGATATTCTAGGTATTATCAGCTGGCCTGAATTCTGAGATTGCAATAGACGTGAAGGACTATAATGAATTAGGAGCTCGCTCAGGTACTGGGGAGCTAAACCATTTAGTGCTTTGTAAGTAATTAGCAAGATTTTAAAATCTATACGATGTTTAACAGGAAGCCAATGCAGTGTTGACAGGACTGGGCTAATATGGTCATACTTCCTAGTTCTAGTAAGAACTCTAGCTGCTGCATTTTGTACGCGCTGTAGTTTATTTATCAGGCGAGCAGAACAACCACCCAGTAGAGCGTTACAGTAATCTAGCCTTGAGGTCATGAACGCATGAACTAACTGTTCTGCATTTTTCATTGAGAGCATATGTCATAGTTTAGATATATTTTTAAGATGGAACAATGCGGTTTTACAGATGCTAGTAACATGGCCTTCAAATGAAAGATTGGTATCAAGTACTTTAGTACTTAAAGTACAGTACTTTAGGATGTTATGCAACTGCACTCCATCTCAGAGACAAATATTGTATTTATGAAAAACTGACGTTTTGGACATCACGGATATTACAGTTTGATTTAGATATTACATATTGGTGAAAATACACTATATAACACTATATGAAAGAAACATTAAAAATGTTTAGTCCCAGACTAAAATTCATGTTTCAGTTGTTTTAGCTAAAAGAAACTTGCACTGACATATCTTAAAATATACTTGCTGAGACTATTTGTAACAGGCAAGAATTTTAAAGCTATGATGACCAAGACAAAATTTGAATGGACCATAGATCTGTTTTGTATGTTCAAATATTTTATGGTTTGATTTGAGTTTGAGAGTTAATTTCTTTTATTCTTTCTTTCTGAAAATATCTGTTACATGGCAGCCATCGACTGAGTCAGCCCTGCAAACCTGTTGGTAGATACGCAGTGGACAGTGGAAATATGCACTCGTCCCAGTTGATGTCCCACCAGTTGATGTCATGCACTCCGAAGTGTGTAGCCCCTAAATTGGGACACAGCTATGGAAAACGTGCAGTGTTGAGATAATAATAATAATAACACCATTTATTAAAACACACAAACTCAAAAGTCTTCACTGAAATGACAGAAATTGCACAGTAAAAATGTAGCCTATTATTAATATTATTAATTTCATTAAATAATTAAATTAATTTGATTACATTTTAAACTAAATTGTTATCTTTATGAACGGATTTGATTTTTATTTGTCCTTACAATGTTTATATAATACCACCACCACCACCAAAAAAAAAAAAAAAAGTGATACAGATTTTTGGGCAAACCGCCCAGCACTACTGCTGAGGCAAATGCTACCCAAGTATTTCAAGGTTGAGCACTCAAGCTCTTTGGCCACTGATACCACAGGAACCAATCCTCTGTGCCCTATAGATAACTATGTAATTACGAGCAGGTTGAGTTAAAGGACCTATTAGCCTGCACCATCTAGAGTTTCATGACAGAACTTTGTATATGTGCATAAAATGCCATATACAAAATGCCATTTGGTATCTAAAAGGATTACATCTATCATTTAATTAGACTTTAATGCCTTTGAAAGCACACACTCTACGTGTTTGGTTGTGTGGATGTGGAAGCCCATGGATCATGTCTACGACTCAGTGAAGAGAGTGTGTGCTTCTCCTAAGACATGTCTCTAATGAAGCTTATTTAATTACATTTTAATGTACCTGAGCACGGCAGCTGTGCCTCTCCTTACCCACAAAACCACTGTTGGTGTATCACACACACACACACACAGAGAGAGAGAGAGAGAGAGAGAGTGTGTACTGTAATGCGGTCAAGTCCTGCCTGGAACTACTTTAGCCGTGTGTTTCCCTGAAAATAACTGAACACCTTAGAATGCTCGTCAAACAATCAGATTAAAGCATTCAACAGCCCCGTAGTGTGTATATATATATATATATATATTTATTTGAAAATTTGTTTAGACCCTTTCGGAGATGTGAGCGCCACCAGGCCATCAGCGGCTGTTCAGTGCTCATGTACCTGCCGAGAACAGCTTTATCTCGGCCAGTCCTTCGGGAATTTGCCACTCGCTCTTAGGTAGATAGTGTTTAAACATGAGGTATAATTTGTTTTGGGTATATCAAACGGCCAATCTTTGGTCTATTACCAAATCAATTACTTGTTGGCGGCAAAGACTGTCTTTATGAGTGAGTGAGTGAGTCAGTCGCAAAGACTTTTAAATTGAAAGGGACTGAAACAAGGCTGTAAACAAAGACTTTGTTTTTACTTTAAGTACCTTAAAGTAATAAAACAGTGATATTAAAAGATCAAATTCTTTATACAGCTTATTTATGATGCATACTATATATAGGCGAGCAGATGAGCCCAGAATATGAATGCCTCACATTAACTGGGCAAGCAGATGAGCCTAGAACATAAATGCAATGCATAACAAACTGTGCGTTGCATTTATGTTCTAGGCTCATCTGCTTGCCCGTCTGTATATATAGTATGCATCATCAGTAAGGTATATATTGAATTTGGCCTTGTTTTACTCCAGGTGGGTGTTCCTATAAAAACTAGCAATGAAGGTAAGCATACACTATTTTAAGTATTTTCTTGTAAACCATCAAATGGGTCTATTAATGAATCTATTACATTTAATACAATTAAAGATTAAGTAACAATAAAAAAGTAAAACCTTTCAGAATGTTTTCATTTGTGGAATTCACCTTAGATCAGTGTAGCTGTAATTCCTGATGCATGGATGCATTAGATAAGGTACTGTGTGAAAGTGTACTGTGTGAAAGTGTTGTTAGATACAAAAATCTCTCTCTCTCTCTCTTTTCGGGCAATATACAACACCATACAACCAGCCTGCTCTCCTCACCAAGAACAAGTAAGAATTTATCTAAAACGATTTTTTTTTTTTTTTTTACTGTGAACTATAACTTTGTTGTAATTTGTCTATAACAGCAGATAGTAGTATTATTAACAATATGATTCTGCATACTATTTTCAGCACCCAAGCCATCATGGACATGGAAAGACCTTGACACCTTGCCAAGAGCTGGATTTTTTGGTAAGCATAAATAGATGCGCAGATTTACACAATACATATATCAAAAATCGTCATAATTTACTAATGCTGTATGTCATTGATCCAGAGATGCTAGGGGGGACTACGGAGCAACTATACACACATTTAGTGATGCCACAGCAACATTTAGGTAATTTCTCTTTTAATGTAATCTTTCTTTTGGTAACTCTTTAAAGGGTTAGTTCACCCAAAAATGAAATTTCTGTCATTAACACTCAGGGGTCGGCTAGTCGCGCCGGCGATACCACCGTGCTTTTTTCTTATCAGTATGAAAGAGACTCAAAATACTCTGTCAATGTTGCACATACAATTAAGAGTTATACACCATTTTAATCTGTGAAATATCTTCTTTTATTTGTGTACACTCCGAGTAAAAACAAATTGTTGTGCTTTTTGTAAAATAAAGAAAACTAACATGATGCGTTATCTGTCGTCTACCTCTGAACGAAATGAACTGTAACTTATGGAAGCCCGTTTCCGCCACAATTGAGTAAAAAAATATAATTCTGTAAGTCATAATAATGAGAAACTTTCTCATAATTATGACTTAGTTTCTCATAATAATGAGAAACTTTCTCGTAATTATGACATAGTTTCTCATAATAATGAGAAACTTCTACGCATGCGCAAAGCAGCGGAGCAGTGACACGCTAGCGACATCCGCTGGTCAAATGCGATAACTCCGCAACCATGGCACGTTCTGCAAAAGTGTAATCTATAATATCATTAAATAAATAACATTATTGATAAATTATCAGTAGCCTATGAGATGGGATATAGTCGTTTATTCATTTGTAACATTCATTTGTATTTTTGTGTATGAACAAGCAGAAACACAGAGTGGTGATCCATGGATTTCAAACAGATAGAGGAATGATAAGACAGCACACACCTACATACCCAAGTCTGTTAAAGAACGCTTAACCTGGAAAGCTGTCTTTTGCATACATTCTAATGAGTCATAAACATCTTAAAAGGTGTTTTCTGTAGGAATATCACTGGAATGAAGGTTTATGACTGGGCAAGTGCTTTAGGACCCGGTTTATATTAGAAAAGCTTTCCAGCGCCTTGTCTAGGCAAACCTGCACATCAAATAGCCTAGACTCATCTGCGAAATACGTGTTAACGTTAACACATAAACCCACACATTTTATGAAGACGTTGCACTTAAACTTAACGAATACATGTCATATTCCTTCATTAATATGATAGTTTTGTAAGCCGTCGCGTTCATGCAACAGTTTCCACCGTTACCACGGAAACCACTTTGCGTTCCACCTTCTCGTGCGCATGGAAAAGTATTGAAGATTTACTGACAATTTATAATAAGTGATGTTATTTAATGATACTATAGATAGACTGCACTTTGTAGATTACTTTAACAAAAACAACTTTTTTGCATAACGTGCCATGTTTGCTGTTCTCGCATTTACGAGACTTTGACCAGTGGATGTCGCTAGCATGCCATGCCCTTCTGCTCTGCGCATGTGTAGAAGTTTCTCATTATTACGAGAAAGTTTCTCATTATTATAAGAAACTAAGTCATTATTATAAGAACGTTTCTCATTATTATGAGATACTAAGTCATAATTATGAGAAAGTTTCTCATTATTATGACTTACAGAATTATATTTTTTTACTCAATTGTGGCGGAAACGGGCTTCCATAGTAACTTAGTAAATACTAATCACAAAAAAATTAGACTTATGTCTAAAGAAACGTTGAAATGTCAGGTTTTAAATCGTGTAAGTCAAATCAAAAACAAAAATTCTCTGTTTATGTAATCTGAATGAAAAGAGACACATGTCAGATGCCCATGATTCAGTTCATTATCCGCTAATGCGGCCACGCCCACGGAGCGAGCGCTATTCAGACGCAAATTCTGAGGCAATACATGTATACATCGTCGCAATCGTGTATTTATTATCTTGAAAAGTGTTTATCTGCAGTTATAGCGATCTCTGGAAGCCTCTGTTAGTTCCTGGAATGTCACATGATATGCCTCTTCTTTTACTGAAATATTTGTGGACTAAAGGTGCACAGAGCGCCCTCCGGCTGCAAGTATGAATTGAAAACACAGTATCCAGCGCTCACAGTGATGACAATAAATACTGAATAAATATTACTCCTCTCTATAGAAAATTGACATAAACATATGAGAATCCATCAGTATTTCTCCAAATGTGCATGATTTTAAGCATATTAAGAAATTACGGTCAATATAAGATTTTAAGAGTCAAAATGTGAAGCTTGAGTCTTAGATCTTTTTAATGATGTATAGTTTGTCAACTGCACATTAACATTTAGGCTATATAATATAACAAATATAATAGCCTATATGAAATGCCATAGAGGTAGGAATGCTCAGCCGCTTTGCATCACAGAAATACTTTATATTTTAAAGTATATTAAAACAGAAAACCATTATTTGGTTAGAGACTTAAGACTTCTTTTAAAAAATGTGTCCAATCTTTTGACTGGTACTGTAATTTAACATAGGCCTATACAAAATTTTCTTCACATGATAATACGTGCATGCATGAGATCACAAAAATCATGTTTTTTTTTTTTTTTTGTCAAGAGTGGACATTAATCCTCTTATCAGCATGATCACAAAGGGTTTTTTCACAGCCTACCTGACTGAAAGAGCTCATTATGCGGCTCATTATGTGAATCTTTTGTCTTCTCAGGTGTGAATCACAGCATTATTCATGAAGATTCACGCCTCCATGCATACTGTGTTTCTTGACAAAAAATGTCTTAGAAAATTTAAATCTCTCTATTGCTTTATATGAATGAGTAGGCAGGATAATTTTTATCATTTTGAAGCAAAAACTACAACCTCCAATACCCAGAAGTCTTGTGAACACAGATTTAATATATTTTTTTGGCCTTATTTCAGTGACTGTTTTTCAATATCCATGGATAAACACAAACATGTACATACATGTTCCTCACATATTATTGTAGCCTAGTTCGTGCTGAATACAGTGTAATGACACTTTTGTCATTAATATGTTTATGAACAACTGAAAAAAGCACAAATGTCAGGGCATGTCAAAACTTCTCCAGGGCCCCAAAAATCCTCAGACCCCAGAGGGTTAAGTACTCACCCTCATGTCGTTCCAAACCCGTAAGACATTTGTTCATCTTTGGAACACAAATTAAGATATTTTGATGAAATCCAAGGATATCTGATCCACACATAGGCAGCAATGTCATTGCATCTTTCAAGGTCCGTGAAGGTACTAAAGACATCAATAAATCAGTCGATGTGACTACAGTGGTACAACCTTAATGTTATGAAGCGACGAGAACACTTTTTGTGCACAAAAACAAAACAAAAATAACAACTTTATTCAACAAATTCATCTGTCCCCTGTCATTCTGCTACGTTGTTTACGTTCAGTGCTTCCACGTTTACGTCCGAATGTGGGCTCAGTATTCGCCGGCTCTGGTCATGTGAACAGCACGACACATGTGTGTGATGCTGACGCAGAAGCTGGCCAATAATGAGCCTGCGTTCGGATGTAAACACTGAAGCTCTGCAACGAAAATAATGTAGCAGAATGACAGGAGACAGATGAATTTGTTGAATAAAGTCGTTATTCTCGTCGCTTCATAACATTAAGGTTGTACCATTGTAGTCACGTCGACTGTTTTATCAATGTCTTTAATACCCTTTTGTATCTCAAAAGATGCAATGACATTGCTGCCTATGTGTGGATCAGATACCCTCGGATTTCATCAAAAATATCTTAATTTGTGTTCCAAAGGTCTTGCAGGTTTGGAACGACATGAGGGTGAGTACTTAATGACAGAAATGTCATTTTTGGGTGAACTAACCCTTTAAAGTCTCATTTGTTAACATTAGTTTATGTAGAAGTAACTAACATAAACAATGAACAATACATTTGATAAAGTATTTATTATTCATCTTTACAAATGTTAGTTAATAACATGGCTGTTCGATGATTTTTCTTATTTGCTCACAGTGTTAACTCATGTTAATAAGTACACCCATTGATTTTAAACATGAATTTGTAAATGTTGAACTTAACACTCAGTCAGTGGTCACGCCAGCGATACCACCTCGGTTTTTTTTTCTTACCAGTGCGAAAGAGACTCAAAATACTCTGGCAATTTTGGATGAACAAATAAGAGTTTTATATTATTAAAAACTGTGGAATATCTTCTTTTATTTGTATACACTCACAGTAAAAAAAAAAAAAAAAAAAAAGTTGTGCTTTTTGCAAAATAAAGGAAACTAACATGATGCGAGCTGCAGTCTCTCTCTGTATGAAGTCCATTCTGATAGTCCTCAGAAAATGAACTGTAACTTAGTGAATACTAATTACACAAACGTGACATTGTAACGCCACGCCAGCAGAGGGACCCCTCTCCAGAGTACTGACTGTATGCCGCTCCCTCTGCTTCACTGGTTACTTCCTGTTTGGTGGACATTTAAGCATGGCCTTGCTCTTTGTACATCGCGAAGTATTGCCAGCCTGTCTGCCTTACCGAGCGTTTTCCCATTGCCATTGTTTTGCCTTATTGTGTATGATCATTGCCTGTTTCACCCGTTTTCTGCCTTTTGGATTGCCCACTGTTCTGTTGCCTGGATTGGACTGCCTTACTGTGTTTGTACCTCTGCCTGCTTCACGTTTATGATTATTCGCCTGCTGTTTTGGATTTGTTTGCTGTGGATAACATTAAACACTGCACATGGATTCTAATGCCGCCTCAGCGTCCTTACATAATACTTCGCCACCGAAGAATCCAGCAGATGTTACGAATCTACAGGCCGCGTTCGCTTATCAGAGCGACGTTCTCAAAGAGTACCGTGATCAACTGGCTAAAGCACAAGTGGCTAATGACTACCTCACTCAGTTTTTGCGATCGCTACCACCGCCTATGCCCAGAGAGGTAAGCTTTGCATTACCTGACAAGTTTAATGGTTCTGCTGAGCAATGTAAAGGTTTCATACGCCAAGTAGAAATCTTTTTCATGCATCAGGGAAGTGACTTTGATTCTGAAGAGAAGAAGTGTGCATTCCTCATGTCATTGCTAACGGGCAAAGCGATCGAGTGGGCCGCTGCAGTTTGGGAAACTGATCGCTTGTTCCAAACATCCTACCCATACTTCATAAAACAACTTAGAGATGTGTTTGAATACCCAGCAGGGGGCAAGGATGTTTCCACTCGTTTAATGCAGCTAACTCAAGGCCGCAGATCCGCCGCTGAATATGCTATTGAGTTCAGAATGCTTGCTGCACAGAGTGGTTGGTACGATGTGTCACTCAAAGCCCTGTTTCGTCGCAGTTTGAATATGGAGTTACAGGCAGAGCTTGCATGTAAGGGTGAAGATCACTCCTTTTCTGAGTATGTCACGTTAGCCATCAAGATTGACAATCTCATGCGTACTCATCGCCCTCAAAGCAAGTCAACGAGACCCATGCATACCCCGCAAGCTACACAGATTTCCGACTCAAGCCACGCCAATGATCATGCCAGTCCTGAGCCCATGCAGCTAGGGGTCACAAGATTATCTACTGATGAGAGATCAAGACGATTGATTCAGAATCTATGTTTCTACTGCGGTAATGCAGGCCACCGCAACGCAGTCTGTCCACTCAAAGCCCGGAGAAACTACGCTGACAACAGCCCAGTAAGTGTTGACAATATTTCAGTTACCAACTCCAAATCTCTCACTAGTACTGTCACGATTACTTGCTGAAAATGACTCCTTTGAATTCACAGTGCTGATTGACTCTGGCTCAGCATTAAACCTAATTCATCAGGACCTCATTACAACATTCAACATTCCCGTCCAATACTGTGATCCTCCACTTAAGGTAAACACAGTTAACAACAAACCCATTGGAGATGGCATCACTCAACTAACTCTGCCCATGAAAATGCAAGTAGGACTATTTCACCAAGAAACCATCACCTTCTACGTCCTTGACTCTCCGTGCCATGAAATCATCCTCGGATATCCATGGCTATCTGTTCACGACCCAGTCATCTTTTGGCAACATGGTGAGATCATACATTGGTCACAATTCTGTTTTTCTAATTGCCTGAGTAACACCATTACCAAGTCTTGTTTTACCACCAGCATAGAGAGTCCAGAATGTAAGCCAGTCACCATACCATCATGCTATCAAGAACTTCAGGAAGTCTTCAGCAAAACCAAAGCCACTCAACTGCCACCTCATCGCCCATGGGACTGTGCCATTGATCTCCTACCAAATGCCATATCACCGAAAAGTAAAGTATATCCTCTGTCACGTCCAGAAAGTCAAGCTATGGAAGAATACATTGAGGAAGCTCTCAATTCCAGGTTCATTCATCCATCCACTTCCCCAGCAGCAGCAGGCTTCTTTTTCGTCGAGAAGAAGGATGGAGGACTTCGTCCATGCATTGATTATCGAGGTTTGAACAATGTCACAGTTAAGTTTCGCTATCCTCTACCACTAGTTCCTGCAGCACTTGAACAACTCAGAGAAGCTAAAATATACACCAAGCTAGATCTTAGGAGTGCTTATAACCTCATTAGAATCAAGGAAGGTGACAAGTGGAAGACTGCATTTTTGACCACTAGAGGGCACTATGAATACCAGGTCATGCCGTATGGGCTAGCCAATGCACCTGCGGTCTTCCAGTCCTTCATTAACGAGATCTTCAAGGACATTTTGAACAAATATGTTGTGGCTTACATAGACGATATCTTGATTTATTCCAAGTCTGAGGAAGAATCAACTCTATGTCAAGGCAGAAAAATGTGAGTTCCATGTCCAACGAACATCTTTCCTAGGGTACAACGTCAGCCATCAAGGTGTGGAAATGGACAACTCCAAGATCACGGCAGTCACTGAATGGCCCCAACCCACTACAGTCAAGGAGCTTCAGCGCTTTCTGGGGTTTGCCAATTTCTACCGACGCTTTATACGCAACTACAGCATCACAGCAGCACCACTAACATCCCTACTGAAAGGTAAACCGTCAAAGTTGAAATGGACAGATCACGCTACACAAGCATTCACCAACCTCAAGCACAGCTTTATGACTGCACCAATCCTAAAACATCCTGATCCCAATTTACCATTCGTGCTGGAAGTTGACGCATCCGATTGTGGAATAGGTGCAGTGCTCTCCCAACGCCACGGACAACCAGGCAAGCTTTTCCCTTGTGCTTACTTTTCTAGAAAACTCACGGACGCTGAGCGAAACTACGATGTTGGCAACAAAGAGCTTCTAGCTATGAAGTCAGCCATCGAAGAATGGAGACATTGGTTTGGAAGGTTCCACTCACCCCTTCAAGGTAATCACAGATCACAAAAACCTTGAATACATAAAAAGTGCAAAAAGATTAAATCCTCGCCAGGCTCGTTGGTCCTTGTTCTTTACCAGATTCCAATTCACTGTGACCTACCATCCTGGTAGTAAGAACAGCAAAGCTGACGCTCTCTCCAGGAGACATGATCACCCACAGGCGGAGAACCAACCTGAATCCATCTTGCCACCATCCATCATCATCGCACCAATCACTTGGGATCTGATGGATGAAATCCAAAGAGAACATAGCAATGAACCCAAACCACAAGGCTGTCCTGCTAACAAACATTATGTTCCTTCCAGGCTTCGACTCCGAGTCATGCAATGGGTCCACACGTCACTTTGCTCTGGGCATCCAGGTATCTAACGAACACTACACCTCACGCAAAATTCCTTCTGGTGGCCATCTATGGTTAAGGATATAACAAATTACGTCAAGTCATGTTCAGTGTGTGCACAGTCTAAAACCCCCAAAGAACTTCCATCTGGTCTACTACAACCATTGCCCATACCTCAAAGACCTTGGTCACACCTTTCAGTAGACTTTGTCACTGACCTGCCCCCATCTAATGGGTTTACCACGATCCTAGTAATCATTGACCGCTTCTCTAAAGCTTGCAGACTCATTCCTTTAAAGGGTCTTCCCACAGCTATGGAAACCGCTCAAGCGATGTTCCACCACGTCTTCAGGGTTTACGGTATCCCCGAGGATATTGTTTCTGACCGAGGAACCCAGTTCACATCTCAGGTATGGAAAGCATTCTGCAAACAACTTGATATTAATGTCAGTTTAACTTCAGGCTACCATCCGGAATCCAACGGGCAAGTGGAGAGGCTGAACCAAGAGATCGGCAGATACCTCAGGTCATACTGTGGGCGTGAACAGCATCGGTGGTCAGAGTTTCTACCATGGGCAGAGTATGCACAGAACTCATTGAGGCATTCATCCACTGGTCTTACACCGTTCCAATGTGTGCTAGGATACCAACCCCCTATGTTCCCGTGGTCTGGAGAACCATCCCTTGTACCTGCAGTCGATGACTGGATTCGCCGTAGAGAGAGGGTGTGGGACAGCGCTCACGTACGTCTACAAAGAGCTGTCAGGAATCAGGAGATTCAAGCCAATCGACGACGTCGCCCACATCCTCCCTACCAACCTGGACAAAGGGTCTGGCTCTCTACACGGGACCTCAAGCTACGGCTACCCAGCAGGAAGCTCAGCCCAAGGTACGTAGGCCCATTCAAGATCTTGAGACAGATTAATGTGGTCACTTATGAGTTAGAGCTTCCTGTTAACTATCGCATCTCTCCCTCCTTCCATGTTTCCCTCCTGAAATCAGTCCACCCGGATGCTGACCCCAGTGTCGAGAACCGGGAGCCACCTCCACCGCTGGACATTGATGGAACCCCGGCATATGCGGTAAAGGAGTTGTTGGACTCCAGACGGAGAGGGGGTCAGCTCCAATACTTGGTGGACTAGGAGGGATACGGACCTGAGGAGAGATCCTGGGTAGCCGCTCACGACATTCTGGATCCATCACTAATTGAGAAATTTCATCGAGCCAGACGCGATCGTCCAGCACCGCGGCCACGGGGACGTCCACGTAGAGCGCCAGGAGTCGCTCCTGGGGGGGGGGATTCTGTAACGCCACGCCAGCAGAGGGACCCCTCTCCCGAGTACTGACTGTATGCCGCTCCCTCTGCTTCACTGGTTACTTCCTGTTTGGTGGACATTTAAGCATGGCCTTGCTCTTTGTACATCGCGAAGTATTGCCAGCCTGTCTGCCTTACCGAGCGTTTTCACATTGCCATTGTTTTGCCTTATTGTGTATGATCATTGCCTGTTTCACCCGTTCTTGTCCTTACAGACATATGTCTAAAGAATCGTTGAAATGTCAGGTTTTAAATCATGTAAAATTTAAAATTCTGTTTATGTAATCTGTTTGAAAAGAGAGAGATGTCAGTCATTCACGAGTCAGCTCATTATTCATTCATGTAGCCATGCCCACGGAGCGCGCACGCTATTCAGATGCAAATTCTGAGGCGATACATGCAACAGAAAGTGAGCGCCCGCATCAGCTCGGAAAAATGTATCAAGCTTAGTCAGATTTATGTACATCGTTTTGAGACGCAGTGCGGAATAATTCTGGAAGAATTTGCCTCAGAGGAAGAGCACTTTCAATTTCATTTTGAACAAGGATCAACTTGATCAAGCCGATGATTGTGAATGGTAAGTTTTTTTTATTCTTTTTTTTTTTTTTATGATTTGTACTTCATTGATTTTCTTATTTGCAGACAGATATGGTATAAACAATCAAGTACTTGACATATAAACAATCCACAAAAACATACAAATAACAAAACAGGCAATAAATGGTAACAATATAAAAAAAATTAATAAATACAACAGTATAAAGTGAAAAGAAAGAGAAGAGAAAAAGAAAAAGGAGAAAGAAAAAAAAAAAAAAAAAAAAAAGGCAGGGGTATTGCCAACACCACAAGTTTCCACTATAAGTTAAATTGGTAACACTTTACAATAAGGTTGTATTAGTTAACATTAGTTAATGCATTAGTTAACATTAACTAACCATGAACAACACCTCTGTTCAGCATTAGTTAATGTTTGTTAACGTTAACTAAGGCATGTATTAATGCATCTATTAATGTTAACAGTGCAAGTAGTTAACATTAGTTAATGCATTAGTTAACATTAACTAATCATGAACAACACCTCTGTTGAGCATTAGTTAATGTTTGTTAACGTTAACTCACGCATATATTAATGCATGTATTCATGTTAACTGCACAATTAGTTAACATTAGTTAATGCATTAGTTAACATTACCTAACCATTAACAACACCTCTGTTCAGCATTAGTTAATCATTGTTAACGTTAACTCGCACATATAGTAATGCATCTATTCATGTTAACAGCGCAAGTAGTTAACATTAGTTAATGCACTATAATATGAAATAATCATGAACAATGCCTTTAAATAGCCTTAATGTTTTAAGGGTAACTTACTGTACATATTTACATTAGTTTATGTAACAGCTGACACACTAAGGGTGAACATTTCTAACTCACCATCTTACCCTAAAGGTAAAAATGCCATTGTGTACCTTATCAGCATTATTTAATTACAAGGCATTAATTTGGGCTGTAGGCCCAAACATAATTCTGAAGTGGAAACCACCTGAACATGAACAGATATGTTGTTCATGTTTATATGCACTTTACTATCATTACTTACATTCAACAAAGCATTCATTAATGGAATTTGTGAACCTTATTGTAAAGTGTACACTATTTCAACATTAACTGATGTGTTATTAACATTTGTAGACTCTTTATTAATATGACTTACCATTAGCAAAGCATTTATTAATGGAATTTGTGAACCTTATTGTAAAGTGTACACTATTTCAACATTAACTGATGTGTTACTAACATTTGTAGACCCTTTATTAATATGAATTACATTAACAAAGCATTTATTAATGAAATTTTTTAACATTGTAAAGTGTACACTATTTCAACATTAACTGATGTGTTACTAACATTTGTAGACCCTTTATTAATATGACTTACCATTAACAAAGCATTTAAATGAAAAAAAATGTCTGTAATTGTTAAACCATTTTGTAATATTTCGTTTGTTTGCTGTGCGACACAGAAGGCGTTTTCTCCTATGCAGCGACTGACAATGCATAAGACACACCAAAGCACAACATAAATTCCCAAATCACATCAACTTTATTTGTTCGCTGTACTCCAAATCTTTATAATCCAGTTTGTGAGGAACAGATCCAAATTCTGCGCTTTTTCTGGCGATCTTCATCTTCATTCTCAGCAGCGACATTCATAGTCAAAGTCCGCGCTTGTTATGATTCAAATTTGAAAGTTGGGCCCTCGAGAACCTTTACGGCATGGTTTACGGCACTGATATCAAACACTCATTGGATCTCACCTGCTTCGTCACAGATTGCGACATGCCGTGTTTCAGTGGATTGACATTTGAAATACAGTAAGTATTTTTACGTTTTAGTGCTATAAATACGTCAATGTTGCACGTTTCAGCACCTTTCTAGACGTACCAAAATGTACGTTTTGTGTCTTTGAAACTTATTAAACGTATTAAAATACTTTGTTAATGGTAAGTTATGATAATAAAGGGTCTACAAATGTTAGTAAACACATCAGTTAATGTTGAAATAGTGTACACTTTACAATAAGGTTCACAAATTCCATTAATAAATGCTTTGTTAATGGTAAGTCATATTAATAAAGGGTCTATAAATGTTAGTAACACATCAGTTAATGTTGAAATAGTGTACACTTTACAATAAGGTTCACAAATTCCATTAATAAATGCTTTGTTAATGGTAAGTCATGTTAATAAAGGGTCAACAAATGTTAGTAACACATCAGTTAATGTTGAAATAGTGTGCACTTTACAATAAGGTTCACAAATTCCATTAATGAATGCTTTGTTGAATTTAAATAATGACAGTAAAGTGCATATAAACATGAACAACATATCTGTTAATGTTTAGATGGTTTCCACTTCAGAATTATGTTTACAGCCCAAATCTATGTCTTGTTAATAAATAATGCTGATAAGGTACACAATGGCATTTTTACCTTTAGTGTGAGTGGTGAGTTAGAAATGTGTCAACTGCTACATAAATTAATGTAAGTACAGTAAGTTAACCTTAAAACATTAAAGCTATTTAGAGGCATTGATCATGATTAGTTCATGTTATCTAATGCATTAACTAATGTTAACTACTTGCGCTGTTAACGTGAATAGATGCATTAATATATGCGTGAGTTAACGTTAACAAAGAATAACTAATGCATTAACTAATGTTAACTAATTGCGCTGTTCACAGGAACAGATGCATTAATATATGCGTGAGTTAACGTTAACAAAGATTAACTAATGCTGAACAGAAGTGTTGTTCATGGTTAGTTAATGTTAACTAATGCATTAACTAATGTTTTTTCAAGGGCTGCTACCTGCCCTAAATCCGAAAGCCACTCAAAAATCGGAGGCCTTCCGAAGATTTTCAGTTTTTTTTACAATCACACGTCTGCCCAGCATGATGCAGCTCTGTATCCACTCTGATTCATTTTTTTAACATGACTTAAAGACCGAGGGTCACCAAGAATATGTAAACTAGGACAGAGATCATACTGGGTCTGTGATATCTTTAAAATATAATCATGCACCTCCCTCCAAAAATACTGGACTTCTGGGCATTGCCATAAAACACAAAATAGGTTGGCCTCCTCTCTCTGGCATCACCAACATTCAGGATTATCCTTAAAACCCGCTCTAAACAGCCTTCTGGGTGTCCAGTAGAATCTGTTTAAGATTTTAAATTGTATGAGACATTCTAATATCTCTGGACATCAATTTTAAATTCCCAGTGATCCTCCCCGATTCTTCATCTTCAAATGTGCATCCCAAATATTTTTCCCAAATTATCTTAACCGCAGAACTAATATTTTGGCCCATCTCAAGTAAGGAATAATATTTAGACACCTCATGGCCAGTACCCACAATCTTCTGGATCATCTTGAGAGTGTTTTTACCCCTGGGAGCATATGAGGGGGACGTAAAGATACTTGTGAGCATATGTCTCATCTGTAGATATCTCCAGAACTGATCGTTAGACAAGGTGAATTTTAGCTTAAGTCTCTCAAAAGATATTAAAGCATCATCCTCAAAAAGATCTTCCAGAATATTTATATTTTTATCTATCCATTTCTTCCATAACACAGATGTTCCACCTATTAGCAACTTTGGATTGGCCCAAATAGCAGATGAAGGGCTTAAAAAAGGGTCAACCCCTAGAATACGAGAAGTCTTCTTCCAAACTGTTTGGAGATGGGAAATAATTGGATGATTACGCACGGGTAGTGGTAGTTTTGTTATCAATATGGACTCAAAAGGTATAAGCGGACAAGCAGATTTTTCCATAACTAGCCATGGGGGAGCTCACTCTGGAGGTAACATCCATTGTCCCAGGGGTCTCAAACCAAATGCATAATGATACAGAGATAACTTGGGAAGACCTAATCCTCCCCTCTTAACTGGAAGCTGTAATTTCTCTAGCCGCATTCAAGGTTTCTTCCCATTCCACAAAAACTGTTTGCATATCCTGTCAAATATACTGAAATATTTTGAATGGACAGAGACAGGCAGGGAGCTTAAAACATAATTCATTTTGGGTATGGAGTTCATTTTTAATACATTGACTTTGCCCCAAAGGGAAAGAAAAAAGGGTGCCCATCTAGCTGTGTCAGCTGAATTTTTTTCCAATAGGGGTTCAAGATTGACTTTAACAATATCCTTTAACTGATGGGGAAAGGTAATTCCTAAATATACAATGCCCTTGTCAGGCCATTTAAATGCAGAGGTCTGAAACAATGACTTTGGACAGTAAGCAGTCAGGGCTAGAGCCTCTGACTTGGACCAATTGACTTTGTACCCAGACAATTTTGAGAAATTATCTATCATACTAAGTAGTGCTGGAAGTGAATTAGTTGGATCTGTGACAAAAAGCAAAATATCATCAGCACCCCACAACTACCCCAAGAAAGCTGGTATTTCGTCTAATTGCCACAGCTAAGGGTTCCAACGCCAAACAAAAAAAAGTAAAAGGGAGAGTGGGCAACCCTGACGCATACCTCGACCCAGTCTGAAGTATGAAGAAATAACACTGTTAGTTTGCACAGCAGCCTCTGGATGTTTATATAACAACTTCACCCACTTTATAAAAATCGGGCCAATTCCAAAAGCTTCTAATACTGTAAACAAGGCCACTCAACACAATTGAATGCCTTCTGGGCATCAAGTGACACTGCAGCAATAGGAGAACTTCCATTCCTGACTGCCCACATAACGTTGATGAAGCATCTAATATTATCAGAAGAGTACCTATTTTGAATAAAGCCTGATCAGGATGTATTAGGGCTGAGATTACTTTTTGTAAACAATTGGCAAGAATTTTAGAAAATATTTTGATGTCTAGAGGAATCAATGAAATTGGTCAGTAGCTAGAACAATCAGTTGGGTTCTTCCCCTTCTTTAAAATGACTGAGATCAAGGCCTGGTACAAAGTTGGTTGTAGCACTTGCCTTTCAAAAGCCTCCTCATACATATCTTTTAACAGGGGTGTTAATTCTGAGGAGTAACATTTAAAAAATTCAGCTGTGAGCCCGTCTGATCCAGGAGCCTTTCCTATTGTCAAATTCTTAATTACTTCTGAAATTTCATCTTCTGTGAGAATCCAAAAGCTTCCGCTGATTCTCATTAAGAGACGGAATATTAAGTCCACTGAGGAAGCGTTTTATTTCTTCCTCAGAGGAGCTACTACAAGAAATGCACAAATTTAGATAGAAATCCTCAAATGCAGCATTAATATCCATGGCCTTGGTTACAAGGCCTCTCCCAGGGGTTTATAGCACATATTGAGGCAGAGGATTCCCTGTGTTTAATGTATCTAGCCAACATTTTCCCTGATTTATCTCCAGATTCAAAGGATTTTTGTCTAATTCTGAAAAGGTCAAATTCTACTTTCTGAGTAAGAATATTATTGTATTGATACTTTAGCTGTACTAAGAGTCTAAGGTTACCTTGTTTCATTCTCTGTTTAAAATTATTGTCTGCTTCTTTGATCTGCCCTTCTAGTACAGACAACTTATTACGCTTTAACTTTTTCTTAGCTGAGGTGTACTGTATAATGACCCCTCTAACATATGCTTTTAACGCCTCCCATGCCACCCCTACTGATGGAGCTGAATTTAGATTAGTAAATAAATAAAAATCTATTTTGTCTTTGAGTAAATCTTTAAATGCAGAGAGATGTAACAAAGTGGAATTAAACCTCCATCTATATGATTTTTTAATAGTGTCCAATGGTGTAAGATCCAGAAATACTGGTGCATGGTCTGAAATCAATATGTTGCCAATTAGCATGGAGTTTAACATAGAGGGAACAATGTTTTTAGAAAAAAATAAATAAATCAATATGTGTTGTGTGGAGATGAAAAGAAAGTATAATCTCTGCCAGACGGATTAAGCAACCTCCAAGCATCAACAAGGCCTAGAGAAGTACACACTTGCTTTAACATAGCGTTTGATCTAGGGTTCCTTGTGCTGACCGAATGGCTGCGGTCTAAAATAGCATCTACAACCACATTCATGTCTCCCGCCCATATAACCGGATAATCACCCAAATCACACAGAATACCTTCTAAAGTGGCAAAAAAATAAAAATAAAAAAATAAAATATAGGGGTCATCACTATTTGGAACATATGTATTGGCCAAAATGTATGGTCTCCCCTGTAACTCTGCCAATATGACTATGATCCTACCCTCCTTGTCACGTTTCTCGTTTATACATTTAAACTGAAGGTTTTTATTCACTAGAGTGATTACACCCCTACTCTGACTCGAGCCAGTGCTGTAAAAAACATGACCAACCCAGTCTTTACATAGTTTCTGTGACTCTTGTTCAGGCAAGTGGGTTTCTTGTAGAAAAACAATATCAAGTTTTCTGCACCTGAGACTGATAAGCACCTTTTTCTTTTTAATAGGATTCCCCAAACCTTTAACATTCCACGTGGCGAGACGTAAATTACAACTATTTTGGACTGACTTGGCCAATTAGATAAGTTGTGTTAGTAGTTATCTTAGGAAACCTAACATGAAGGTGCAAACAGAACACATTCAACCCCCAAACAAAAAACATTAAGAACAGAAAAAAAAAAAAAAAAAAAACTGCAAACCAGCACATTTGTCCGTGACTGCTCATTGAATGTGGTATATAGCTGTCACTGTTCGTAGCACTTGCTACAGATAACTGACAACAAAAATCTAAATGCAAAAATAACACATTATTTTTTTTAGAAAAAACTATCATGTAGAAGATTGAATAGGCTATAGAATATAGGCAAATTATGGCAGAACCTTGTAATACAAGAAGGCCCACAAATTTACAATAACATCTGAATGTAATTTGCTTATGCCCAGTTCAACAAAAGTCTGTCAAACTTTGTGCCATTTGTAATAAAATAATATTACCTTGGTAGTCCAGTATAAAAAAACAAAACTCGAGCAAGGTTGAAAAGCAAAGAAAAAAAGAAAAAAAAACTGGCCATTATAGAACCACATTAAGTCAGTTTAAGCATTGTCTACTCTCGAACAAGGAGAAAGGGGGAAAAAAAAGTTTAGCAAGTTATTTAAGGCCAGTGAAAAATGGAGCAGAACAGTCATTAGGCCATAAAGACGATGTTTAGATACTACAAATAAAGGCCAGGGCTTTCTTGGGATCGTTAAATCACTTAGGACTGTCTTTTAAATCGATTTTGAGCATTGCTGGGAAGAGCAGAGCAAATTTGATCTGACGATCGTGTAAGGCTTTCTTGCACTCCTTAAAGGCATTCCGTTTCTCCTGTGTAATCTTCGAGAAATCGGGGAATACCAGAACAGAATTACCATTCCACTGAAGCTGCCTCTTCTCTCTGGAAACCTGCAGGATGAGGTCCCTCGTCCCGGAGCGCATGAATCTCACAATAACTGCTCACGGTCTATCGTTCAGCTGAGGTCGAAGGGCAAGTGCTCTGTGCGCACGTTCAATGTCTCAACTGTGTGACGGAGTTGGAATGCCTAGAAGCTGAGGTAGAATCTCTTCGAGAAAGACCTCCATGTCTGTCCCTTCACTGCCCTCCGGTATTCCTACAAATCTCAGGTTCTATCTGCTTCTATCTTCCATGTCCGTGAGCTTATCTCGAAGCACCTCAATTTCGGCCTTCCGAGCGGGAGGACTGGATTGCAAATCTTGGTCATTTGCCTTCAAGAATTCCACTCTCGCTTCAACATCGCTAATTCTTTCCATTGATTGATTGATTGATTGATTGAAAAACTTTATTAATCCCAGTAGGGAAACTGATTTGCCACCAACTTAAACAATACAACCAACAAACTCAACACACAGATAAATTAAGAAACTATCAATACATGATTAAGAACCACTGAGACATGATACAGTTTCACAATTTAAATAAAAAAAAAAAATAAAAAAAATTAACGGTGTTCATTGAAATATCTAACCGCTGCAGGTACAAAACATCTTCTCATTCGTTCACTAGAGCACCGAGGCATTATCAATCACTCACTGAAAGAGCTTCTAAGTCCTTTAAAAATGTTGTGTAGTGGATGGCTTTCGAAAAGCAAAACGATTTTTAGTTTTGACCTTGTCCTCTTCTCCACAATGACCTCAAGTAAGTCTGGAGTAAGACCAATAATCGAACCAGCCCTCTTGATCAGCATATTTATCCTATTTTTGTCCTCAACAGGTATGCTTATTACCAAGCCTTACAAACTGTGGTCGTGATAAGAGGTAATCTAAAATCCAGGAAATGGTTGTATTGTGCAGTTTAAAATCGATTAATTTATTGGCTAAAATATGTGGCTGTATAGTGTTAAAAGCACTCGAAAAATCAAAAAAACATGATCCTGACAGAGCTGGTAGTAGTTTCAAGATGACTGTAAATGTTATGGACCATAAAAAGTAGAGCATCATCTACCCCAACACCCTTTCTATATGCAAATTGCAAGGGGTCCTGAAAAACAGACACCTGCCTAGTCAGGTGATCCAGTACAACCCCCTCAAAACACTTCATAATGTGTGAAGTCAAAGCAATAGGCCTCAGATTAGTAAGGTTGTTGGACACCTTAGCTTTTTTGGAAAAAGGGACAAGGCAAGATGTTTTCCACATAACTAGGATCTTAGCAGAGGACAGACACAAAGAAAACAATGAATGAAGGACGGAGCATAGCTGGTCAGCAAACACTTTAAGGGTGCGTGGATAAACACCATCGGGGCCTGCTGCCTTAGTAGATTTAATACGCCTTAACTGCTGACGAACCTCTTCAATGTTAAGATTAATAGCTAGGCTACAATCATCAAAGCTGCTCTGCCTAAGATTAGAAAGGACATGCTCATGTAGAGAAGAAAAATCTAATTCATCAAACCTGGCAAAAAAAGCATTGGCATCATTAGCCTGTATACCCAATTGACATAAACTGGGATTACTGGTCCCATATCCAGTAATAGACTTCATACCATTCCATAGCCCTCTTGTGTTGGTACAGGACATATTTCCTTCAACCCTTTCCTTATATTTTTGTTTGCCCTGTCTGATAATGACTTTCAGCTCTCTTTGAGCATCTTTAATCCTTTCTTTATCACCACTATAAAAAGCTTTCTTCTTATTAATAGCAGCTTTAACTTCTCTGGTAACCCATGGTTTGTTATTGGGAAAAATTTTGATTTGTTTACTAGGAATTAAAGACTCGACACAATAATTAATATAACAAGTCACTTTGTCAGAGATACTGTCGAGATCACTGTCTCCATCAAAGAACACATTCCAATCTGTGCATTCAAAGCACCCCCTTAATGATTTACAGGCATCCTCTGACCTATCATACTATCACCGGTGAATATTTGGACATCAAGGATATCAGGTTATGGTCAGATTTACCCAGCGGAGGAAGCAATTTTGCAACATAGCCATCTTTAACGTTCGTGTAAAACAAGTCAATAGTTTTGTCACCCCTCGTAGGACACGTCACCATTTGTTTAAAAGACGGTAAAGTGGTGGAGAGAGAGCAGTGATTAAAGTCCCCGTTTAAGATAACCAGCGCATCAGGAGAAGAGCACTGTAGGTTATGCATAATTCTTGAAATTGTCTCAGTGGCACATTTCCCATTACCCGATGGAGGAATGTACGCCACCATAACAATGACATGGGAAAACTCCCTGGGTAGATAGTAAGGTCGACAGCTCACTGCAATGAGCTCAATGTTCGGGGCACAAACTCTCTCTTTTACTGTAACATGTTGAGTATGACACCACCGGTCATTCACATACAGGCAGACACCTCCACCTTGCTTCATACCCGTGCTTGCTTGCTCTCTGTCCACCCTATGAAAAGTGAAACCTTCAATATCCACATGAGAATCAGGTATCCTGTCCGACAGCCACGTCTCAGAAAAACAGATTAAACTGGTCTGCCGCTGACAGCGCTGACAGTTTCCCTTTCATCAACGTGGTAGCCTTACGTCCTCGGCTATGTTCCCCTTGTTCGCGGGAAGTTTGTCCGCGTCCGTTGGAGAAACTGTTACACTGTCATCTCCGGCGATATTTGGAGTTGCATCGCCACCTCTCAGGGCCTTTTTTATGCTCGATTGCACTGTTTTCTGCCTACAAGCCATGTTTCTGTAGCTAAAACTCTTCTCTACTTCTTAGAAAAGAAGAGTTGTCGAGTTAGCCGTTTAAGATTATCAGTAAGAATAAGTTTAAACTATGCCGCTACAAGCAGTGCTAAACTACGCTGCCATCCGCCTAGACCACGTCATGTGACTGAAGTTTTTTTATTCTTAAGTTCTTTATTCTAATTGTGATACAGTGTCTGTGACTATTAAACTGCAAAAAGACTGTTTAAATATGAATCCTGCAAGTTTTGTGTGTCTCAGTGTGAATTAATGGGGCAGATCAATGCGTGTTCCGTTTACTACACATAACTTACATTAGTAAATTATCATATTGGCTATTCCCAAAATATTGATATACTGAGATGAGTGAAATCGACTGAAATACATAATAAATACCGAAATACAATGTGTTAGCAATGTATTAAACTGCACATTAACATTTAGGCTCTATAATTTAACAAATATAATATATAAAATGCCATAGAGGTAATATGAATGTTCAGACGCTTAGCATCACAGAAATACATTATATTTTAAAGTATATTAAAATAGAAAACCATCATTTTAAACTGTGATAATATTTCACAGTATAGTTTTTTTTCTCTCTCTCTCTCTCTCATTCTCTCTCTCTGTATTTTTGATCAAATAAATGCAGGCTTAATAAGCATTGAGCATGAGACTACTTTTAAAAACATTAAAAATAGTAATATGTGTCCAATCTTTTGACTGGTACTGTAATTTAAAATGTAAAGGCCTATACAAAATTTTCTACAACATGATGTGCAATAATATGTGCATGCATGAGATCACAAAAATCATGTTTTCTGTTAAGAGTGGACATTATATTAACGTTAATACAATAGCTGATGATCCTGCTGATTTTTTTTTTTTTTTTTTTTTTTTATCTCACAGATTTAAGAAACATAGTGACCAGATATTGGCACACATTGGACTGCATGCATATGATACTGAGATCACTGACTGGAAGCAGGAAAGTGTTTTTTTTTTCTTATTATTCTTCTTTTCTCCAGTGCAGAAACAGCAAATGCCTGTTAAGTGATGTTCACATATATCTTTGAACAAGATCTATTTCCAGGTATAACTGTGTACTCAAAATATGTCTTTGACTCTCATTTATATAGTTAACTATATGCTAAATAAACTACAAACAAAAAATGATATATTTCTTTTGTCATTTTATTCTTTCTTAGTTCACTCAGTCACATTCCTAACTGAATGACTCATTATGCGGCTCATTAGGGGCAGGGTCTTAATCTCCTCAGGTGTTAATCATAGCATTATTCATGAAGACTCATGCCTCCCTGCATATAGCCTTTATAAACAAAAAGTGTCTTAGAAATTTAAAATGTCTACTTGTGTACAAGTAGGCAGAAAGATTTCTACATCATTGTGAAGCAAAAACTCTAGACTAAAATATACAGTTCCCAAAAGTCTTGTGAAAAAAAAAATGTTTAGTTTGTTTTGAGGCCTTATTTCAGTGACTTTTTTTCCAAAACTACGCATATACGTAATTCTCTCAAAAATACAAACAGGTACATTCTTGTTGCTCACATATTATTGAAGCCTAGTTTCTGCTGAATACAGTGTAATGAGACTTTTGTCATTAATATGTTTATAAGCAACTGAAAAAAGCACAAATGTCAGGGCATGTCAAAACTACTCCAGGACCCTAAATCAGCCTCAGACCCCAGAGGGTTAACATTAACATAAAAATGTTGTAGAAGTATTGTTCATTGTTGCCTTATTTTAACTAATTTAGTTAACCAATGTTATCTAATGAAACATTAGATAACATTGGTTAACTAATTGGTTAACATTTTTTTTTTTTTTTTTTTTTTTTTAAGAATGGTATACAATGGTATACAATTTTACAAAGTCGTCATTTGTAAGCCATCTACTAGCCATTTAACATCTGGCTTTGACAGCTAGTAGAGTATAACCATTAGATGTAAAATTATGTTATTAACACAAAATAATTCTTTTAGATTTCTGCAACACACCAAACATGGATGACAAGAGTGAAGAACAAGGTTATGGCTCATCAATTTGAAGGTAAGATAAATGAGCCTTTTATGAAAAATAATTAAATAATAAAAAAGATTTGACCATTTTGAGATCACGCAAACAGGACCTTTTGAGAAGACTAATTTCTCATGTCTGCTCACTAATCACACTGGTCAGTCCCGGTCTAGTCTTGTCATGTCAAGCTCCAATCTGCTCTGTTCTCTGCCCAGTTTACCTGTGCCTGCAGTGCAACCCTCTCTGGTCCCGGATGTCTACAGGTTTTGGACTCATGCCTCAAGGTTTCTGCGCTTCTGTGCTTCTGCGCATCTCTCCTCTGGATTTTTATATATATATATATATATATATATATATACTGTCACATATATTACAAGCTTTTATAAATGCAAACCTTTTGAAGGATAATTAGAATATCATAAGCACTTTTAATAAAGTCGAATTATGAAAACTTGTCATTTTTACTCTTCAAAGTGTACTTTTGCAGGTGTTGATTAATAAAATTGATTAATTTAGTGCCCATAAATAATAAGTATAAACAATATATAAAAAGTATCGTACAGTGATCTAATGTCGAGTGATTAAAAATTAACCACAAAATATAACACGCAGAATGGGAAATATTTATAATCTACCATTAAAAAAAAATAATTCGTCAGAACGTCATGTCGCAGTTGCTCAAAGTTGCGCTACAACATTGTTACAGCCCTGTGGCGTCTTACAATTCTACATTGTCACAATGTTGTGGGCACGTAGACAGTGACATTGCCATAGTAGAAATGCAATGTGCCACAGACGTTGCCACAACGTAAATGTGTTTGCTGGGATAGCCCTTCATGGCCATTGAATAGATGGTTTTTAAAAAATACACATCGGTCTCAAAATTGAACATCTAAAATAAGTGAACTGGTTTTTATACTATATCACTATGCATTTTTGTGTAGTCTGCCTTATCAATTCCTTATAAAGTAAGCACACACAAGGTTTAATTCAGGTGTCAGGTCAACAGTCCTCTTTTAATGCTTAGAGTGAATAAGCATTAGCAGCTAGCGAATATGCAATTTTGCATTTATGCAACAGCAAGCAGGCAATGTAGCCGCCGTAAGGATACAGAGCATAGGCGTAATTTGCGGGTGGGGCGGGTGGGGCATGTCCCTACCACTTTTTGCCAGGGTCGATATTGTCCCCACCACTTTTTGAAACATCTCGCGGCACGGATGTAGCCTATCTAATACAAAAGAAACATCTCTAGTTGATTAGCAATTCGTTCATGTTAAATAATAGGTGATCTGGCGATGGGATGTGTTGTTTTTGAAATCATTGTGAGTGCTCAATGCTGCTGTTATCAGCAACGGTATTCTCTTGCCGCTCATGCACAGTGTGCAGTCTTCACACGGACGAGTGATTCAATCTATTGCTTAACGATGTTGCGGATACTCTCTATTCGTTCTGGTGAAATCAAAAAACAAAATGCACACGTGTCCCTGGTCTTGATATACATGCTTAATAAATGTATTTATTCACATGTATTTAACTCAAACCAGATTCCTGGTTTATTTCATGATGCAGCAAAAATTGACTATCATAATTAGACTGAAGGGTGTTGTATTTGTGGTTTTCTTATTAATATCTCATGACTGCCACTTTTCTTACTATGTTGCTTACCAGAAGTGTCTGTCTTACCCATGATACTCTCCAAAAAGGTCATGATGCCTATCCACATCAGTGTATAAAAACTGATTTCTTGTTCATCAAAATTCAAACTTTATTTTGAAAATAAAACATAAGGTAATAACCATAACTTGATGAGATATTAATAATGAAACATTTAATTCCAGTATTAGTTACCTGTGAAACAATGTAGGGTGGACACGTGTGAACCGTTTATTAATGAGTTATAAGCATTAATAACCTGTGAAAGTGAACCTTAATGTAAAATGAACACATGTGAACCACGTATTCATGAGTTATAAACATTAATGACCTGTGAAAGTGAACCTTAATATAAAGTGGAAACCTGTGAACCATTTATTCATGAGTTATAAACATTAATAACCTGTGAAAGTGAACCTTAATGTAAAGTGGAAACCTGTGAACCATTCATTCATGAGTTATAAACATTAATAACCTGTGAAAGTGAATCTTAATGTAAAGTGGAAACCTGTGAACTATTTATTTATTAATTATTATTTATTAATTATTAATGTACACATTTTTCTGATGAAATGTTTTATTTTTGATGCATGTATCAGTAAACACAACTTTAAACTTGAAACAAAAGGTTTAAACTTTTCTTTTATAGCACAAAAATACTGAGCATGACAGGAGTTGGCCCTAGTGAGCATCCAATAAAGCCTTGCCACTTTTCATGAGAAGAAGTTACGCAGTTAGTAGTACCAGTACTGTTCCAACATGCTCTGAAGTGAAATTTTGTGTTCACTGATTTGATGGGTAAGCTAACTAAGGTGACATTGCAGACTATGTTTTTCAAGTGTTTATATTATATGTGTAATTACAGTGTTAGTTTGCAGTTATCTTAAACAAATAACCACTCCAGCGCTCCCGCGCGCAGGTACTGTGTGGATGGCCAAATACTAAAGTTACAGTATCCTTTATCATGATATCAAGAATAATTATGAACAATATTTCATAATAAAATATGTCACCAGGAAAAAAAACAACTTCTGTGCGTGCGCTAATAAATACACGATTCACGTGTGTTCACTTTACATTAAGGTTCACTTTCACAGGTTATTAATGTTTATAACTCATGAATAAATGGCTCACATGTGTTCACTTTACATTAAGGTGCACTTTCAGAGGTTATTAATGTTTGTAACTCATTAATAAATAGTTTGCATGTGTTCACTTTACATTAAGGTGCACTTTCAGAGGTTATTAATGTTTATAACTCATGAATAAATGGTTCACATGTGTTCACTTTACATTAAGGTGCACTTTAAGAGGATATTAATGTTTATAACTCATGAATAAATTGTTCACAGGTTTCCACTTTACATTAAGGTTCACTTTCACAGGTTATTGATGTTTATAACTCATTAATAAATGGTTCACATGTGTTCACTTTACATTAAGGTTCACTTTTGGGCAATGAATCGGTCCTCCAATTTGATCAAAGGAAGAATTTACGTTTTGTTAACATGACTCTGACTGCAGCAAAAGAAAAAAAAAATGTATAGCTATGTGAAAATAAATATATTGATTAAAAAAAAAAAAAGTTCAATTTCATCTTGATATACAAGCTGTGGATAGGCATCATAACCTTTTTGGAGAGTATCATGGGTAAGACAGAAACTTCTGGTAAGCAACATAGTAAGTGGCATATTCCTGTCCCACCCACTTTTTAAAACAAAGATACGTCACTGATACAGAGACAAGCGTTGCTGAACTCTTTAAGTGATATAGGCTTTTGTTTTTGTATTAGAATACCTAACGGAGCTACAGCAATAGTATATTGCGTACAGCAGCAGCAGCATGTATAAAAAAATTCAGATTGCAATGTTAGCGAATATCAACAGCAACAGAACGCTAGCAGACATTTGCAATTAAGTTGACACTGTCTGCAAAATTGAGTGAGATGAGTTGTGAAAATTTATTCACATAAGAAGCACGCGAGCAGCTGCATTTGGCAGAATTATATTGGCACACTATTTCATAACTACAGGACAAACAGCGATTGCTAATGTCGGATACTTTATCATAATCTTATTAATAGACATCACTGCTGTCAAGTAGAATGATAATTATCATTTCCACTTACCTAGAGTGTGCCAAGGCAGTTTCCATGCATTTCTCAAACAAAAGCAAGAGCACCACAGTTGATGCTATAATATATAATTTTGGCAAACACTCCACCGTGTATCTGTGTATGTACGCTCTGGAAATCATCAGTCATTTCCGTTTGCAGCATGTTTTTATGTTCACCAGACTCTTGGTTTCACACTTTGAAATGCTTTTCCAGGCCTTTAAAGGTGACCTATTATGCTTCTTTTGACAAGACGTAATATAAGCCTCTGGTGTCCCCAGAATGTGTCTGTGAAGTTTCAGCTCAAAATACCCCACAGATAATTTATTATAGCTTGTCAAATTTGCCCCGATTTGGGTGTGAGCAAAATCAAGCCGTTTTTGTGGGTGGGTTGCTTTAAATACAAATGAGCTTGTGCTCCCCGCCCCCAAGCTCGCTCGTCATTCCAATATACTGAGGCATACATAATACAGAAGCTCACACAGCAAATATAACTCACAAAATGGATCATTACAAACTGTTCTTGATGTAGCATATAACATAGGTATGGCATGTATTTTGTGGATGTTTGCTAACATTAGATTCTGAATGAGTTTGATAGCGTGATGCATGGCTAACATGGCTAAAGCTACACACTGTTGGAGAGACTCAATAAGAATGAAGTTGCGTTTATGAATTATACAGACTATACACGCTTTTTGGGTTAAAAATGAAAATAACAACATGGCTCTGGTCTCCGTGAATACAGTAAAAAAAACAATGGTAACTAGCCACGTTTAACAGTACATTAGCAACGTGCTAACGAAACACATTCAGAAAGACAATTTGCAAACATCACGAAATATATATGAAATTGGATCATGAACAGTTGGTATCGATTAATTTTTGAGAATCAACTAATGTGCAAATCCTGTGTTTTACTGAGCCTCGTGTGCAGCATTCTAGTGTTAATGACTTACACAGACTGGTATATGAATTTATCTAGCCACATTCCCTTCATAAATAAAGTTACACCACTGCGTCCCTAGTGGCTCAGATGCCAGGAGTTTATGGAGACTCGTATGTTTGCTATAATAGCCGTTAACGGATCAGTTATAATGTTTACATAGCTGAGACATATCACAAGCTCAGGGACGGTCATTCTTGAGTGCTGCTGTCCTGCAGAGTTTTAGGAAAGTTGGATCATGAAAGTTGGATCATGAAAATCCAACTTTTCCCATGTTTAAGTGCTATAATTGTGTCTCTGGTGCATCTACCAGCACAGAAAATGTGAAAAAGGACAACCCAGTAACTTTGTTTTGGTAAGGCTTTCTCTACAATCATGTGAAAAATCTTGCCGTTCTGATTTCGCTCCCCTTGTGATGTAGGAAGGGGATCTTATTATAATATTACCATCCCCTGAATCTGTATGTTTCCACCCACGGCGCTGCCATTGTTTTCACAAGCAATGAGTAACACTGGTCCTGGAGTGCAGCAGCAGAAGCTGTCCTGCAGGTCCTGGAGTGCAGCAGCAGCAGCTGTCCTGCACTTTTAGCTACAACCCTGATCAAACACACTTGAATGTCTTCAGGATTACTAAAGCTACATGAAGCTTTAGTAATCCTGACACAACTCACCTTCCTTCATGAGGCGCCGGCGCGACCACTGGAATTTTGTTCTTTCTAAGACAGTAAACTGTACTCCGTAATTTATGGTCATACAGGTAAAAGCAAGACATAGTTCATACATTTACAAAAGACACTTAAATAACGAAAACAAGCAGAATGTCTGTTTCCTTTCCCAGATCTTTGGAGTGCGCCACAATGAACCACTTTCATTTTGTTAATCTGTAGACCTAATTATATAGTGAAATATCGCCTTTTATTTTATAAATATTCCCTTTTATTTTATATGTGTTATGTAGGCCTATTGTTTTATTCTGTTTTCTCCGTTCACAGAAGCGCTGCAGATGCGTGATGTGGCATTGTGTGAACTCATGTTCTACATATCCTGCAATTTTCACTGGTTTCAAAACGCACAACAAGCTGCATATTAGCCTACTTGACATTCATTTTCACTTTAATGTAGGCCTAATGCTTGACGGTTGGTGACATATATCATCAGAAAAACTAATGCCAGGGCATTGCCATTGTGACTTACATTGACTTATATTGTGACTGATGACTTGACAGCTGAGCCTGAGCGCTTCAGCCGCGAGCATTTCACTCACTGTAGAGCCTGAGCGCAGGCATTTCACACACTTTAGATGCGTCAGCGTCACATTTGCATAGACTGTACTATTTGAATTCGTGATTGGTTGACTGCTAAATCAAAATATTAAATAGAACAAAAAAATAACGTTAATAACCGGTTAATGGCAATTTCAAATTAGCGTTTCTGTTCAGAACGATTAAATTTGATTTCGTTTCTGTTTTTGGTTACGTTCCAGTCAAAATTTCGTTTGTTTCTGGTTTTCGTTTTCGTTCCTTGAACCGGTTCAGAGCCCTGGGGAAAACGCATACTTGCATAGGCCCCAAGGTACTGCATCAGTACCGAGGACCGCCTCGGACAGGGAATAGAACAACATGGCAGTGGGACAGAGGCAAAAAGGCCTACCTGAGCATTCCCAAAGCATCTCCAGACTGTCTCGGGGTGGAGTCGCCACTCCCCTATGGCTGCGGGCTGTCATGAGAGCTCATCGTCTGCACGATTGAGCTCACCTGGGACGTGAATGGCACAAAGCAACCTTAGATGCTTCTGACTCTGTAAGAGGACTGCTAGCAACTCGAGGCAATTGATATACCAATGCAGTCAGGGTCCTATCCAGAAGACCAATACTGCATGCCCGCTGCACATGGCACCTCACCCAGTGGCAGAGGCATCTGTTGAGACAACAACATGCCTAGACACTGGTACTAGGGGAACTCCTGCCCGAAGAAAAGCAAGGTCCGACCACGGGCTGAAGGTTTGGTAGCACAGCAGTGTGATAGTAACCTGCTGTGTGCCGCATCGCCATGCCCATATCGGGGCTCGGTCGCGAAGCCAACGCTGAAGTGGTCTCATATGAAGCAATCCGAACAGCGTGACTGCGGCTGCTGATGCCATATGCCCCAGGAGCCTCTGAAACAGTTTCAGTGGAACTGCATTCTTGCCTTTGAATGAATTTAGGCAATTCAGCATCGACTGGGCATGCTCAACTGAGAGATGCTGAAGCACCAGGTCCCTGTGTTTGCACAACTGAGCACATGACTGGGCCAGTATGAACCACGACAGGGGTGGCCGAAGGGGAGGACTCTGTACTGACATGCTCGACCCTTGAACGCAAAGCACAGAAATGGCCTGTGTCGAGTGAGCATCAAGACATGGAAAGTACGCATCCTTCGGGGTCGATCGCTTCAAATGCATACGTGAGGACGTATGCATTTGAAAATATTGAAAGCATACTTTGACGACATTCCACACCTCTGCAAGGTTTAGCCAGGTGGTGCTTCTGGACCACCAAGGTGGACATCGTCTGGCCGAGGGCCTACGCTGTGACTTTCATCACGGTCAGTCACCGTGCAGAGTTCCTGCATCAACCGGCTCAGAACTTCCCTCTTGCATTATGAGTGCTTTGGCCTGGTAGAGTTGGAGGTGGCCATCGCATGCAGGGCAGAGGCGGCCTGTCCAGCAGCACTGTAAGCTTTAGCAGCCGGAGCTGCTGTTATCTTACAGGTGCTGGGCGGGAGTTGCGGATGACACCACCAGGCGGCAGCACTTTGTGGGCATGCAACTGTACAGTCTGGCAACTAATTGAACTTTGACTCCTGGTCCTCACTGAGCATATTGGTCACTTTATGTTGTCTAAGTGTAATTCCCCTACAC
This sequence comes from Ctenopharyngodon idella, assembly GCF_019924925.1. Classification (NCBI taxonomy): domain Eukaryota; kingdom Metazoa; phylum Chordata; class Actinopteri; order Cypriniformes; family Xenocyprididae; genus Ctenopharyngodon; species Ctenopharyngodon idella. Next base: position 32,127,615 of record NC_067233.1, read on the forward strand.
CATACTCATGATGTTCAGTCAAGCATATAAGACACATAAGATGTTTAGAGGTGTGATTTCAGCCATAGGAACAGATGAGTGTGAGAGAGCTCTTTGAATGTGCGCTCTCACATTAGGTCCAATTATACCCAAAGGTAATTATCCATAACATCTGTATTTCAAAACGAGCATTTAATCTTCTCCCGCTGTTAATGACATCCTCCGTGGCTGACGTTCGGCAGGAGTCCATTTCCACACACACCATCAGCCGAAATGTATCCTGCTCTTTACAAACAAGCTCTGATACACTATACACTGTACACACAATAAACTACTAGCAACCAGCGTGGACACACAAAAAAAAATTGTGTATTTTTGTTGTTTGTTGTTTATTTAACCCTGTTAATCTTTCTCTCATTGCATTCAGTTCAGACACACTATAACAGTGTTTTACCACTCAGTTCTGTTCACACTGGCAAAAGAGTGCAGACATTTAAGAATTGTTAACAGAATTGAACATCATGAAAATCTTTCGGTTCCAGTGTTTTATAAAAACAAATTGCAATTTGTGGGGTTTGAACCAGCAAGCCTTTAGTGAACAATGCTGAGTTTGAGCCACTATGCTACATGAGTCCAACATCACAACAGATGTGACGTGAGAAAAAAAAATCCAGGATTGTTTTTACCCATGTCTCAAGTCTTGTTTATACTAATGCAGTTACTGTATAATAGAAGTCTTTGAGGCAAGGCAATAAGCATTAAAAGACAACAAGTTAGCAGTATGAACATGAGACTAGTGTAATAGAATTGCTTATTCATATAGCACGGTTTACACAGATCAAACTCCACCAACAAGAATTACATCAGTAATGCTGAACAATTAACCAGAATATCACCTTCCCACCACTAAAAAGAGCTTTACGGCTTTGTTAAGAAAGATTTTATGTAAGTGCTTTAACAAAACAAAATTGTTTCACATTCAACAGTGTACAAGTCAAAATTATTGTCACAAGTTAACAGATGATGTTAGTAGACTATGCTTTATTGTATGTTGATACCTCATATATCTCATATTTATTGATTCTTTACTGTTATTAGAGGGTAAAAGAAACCCAGCTATATTTAGTAAAAAGTACAACAAAAAAAAAAAAATCACATGTAAGCATCTTAGCTAAGTGTGAACCTTAGGTAGATTTGACCTCCCCTCATAGTGGACAAAAAAACACTGGTCTCACTTGAATGGGATTTAGGACAAGTGCACTGCCACTCCGCCCCTCCTCCATTAACAGTCTAGCAAACACTGTCCGCAGTACCTGAAGGATTAATTAGCAATTACGCATGTGCTATTAAACAACTCCGGCTGCCTTTCTCGAGGCAAGATGCATACTGCTGGCTTTGGCATTCATTTCTGCCACAGAACACAATCTCCAAATAATAGTGAATTCTTCATTTTTGCCCTAGTTTCCTAACCGCTTTTGTTCAAAAATGGTATGCACTCCCAACTCTCCCCCCATCCCCCACCCCCCACCTGCAATGAGCCATGCTGACTTTAAGTGCTTGTACTTTCACAAAAAAAAAAAAAAAAATCATATTACTACTATTTATTAAGGCAGCCAGAAAATTGCTATGGGGATTCAGGATTCAAAAGTCAGGAAGAGAGGGAAAAAATATATATCTGTGCCCTCTTCAAGAGAGCATTTTCTGGCATGTTACGTTCCGTGCCAAAGAAGGAGCACTTTGTCTGGTCTATAATCTCTTGCCTCCCTCCCTCACTCTTAAAACAGTACTACAAAACAAGCGAGGGAAGAAAACAAAACCTGAATTATCTTGCAGCTTGTTCAGCTGGAAGACAAATTATTTCCTCTTGGTTAAACACTTTCTAAGGAATAAGACAGCAGCACAGTAATGCTTGGCTAAATGTACTACGCTATCTAAGACATGCTGTAAACTCTGGGAAACAAGAGTAGATGAAAAATAATAAAACTCTACTCTCAATTGACACAATCCAGAAAAGTGTTCCTTAAACATTTATAGTGGTTACCTCTCATCTTGTCTTCAAGCAGATGATTCACTGTAATTATTTCCTTTAGACACTGTTTCTATGGGAACTATAAGTGATTGTCAGCGTGCACAAGTAACATCTCCATTTGAAATCCAGCCTCTGGTACTTCAATGTCTCAAAATGTGGAGAAGAGTGCATTCAAAATATTGTGTTGGAAAAACCCAACAGTGCCAGGCATCTTAGATCAAGGGGAGTATGAAAATTCCTTGAAGTCTTTTGGTTCGAGTCAAGAGGAAGTACAAAAGGTTGATCAGCTGGATATTAGATCTCATTGGCAGAAGGTAAGGAGGCTACAGATGTTCACAGATACTAAAGCCTCAGTGCACCAGGCCATGGCCGGTTGACTCTTCAAGCATGAAAGCCTTGCAAAGCAAAAACGATTGAATAGTTTCCCACCAGCATCAATGTTGAGAAAATACATAAGACGTCATTTGATATAAAAACAATCCAGATTTTGGGAAAACAGCCTCTTGTCTCAATTACTTTCAGTTTAGCTTGTCTTAGATTCATTTTCAAGGACTTTTAGTTCACGCATCTTTGTTTCCTTTTTAATGTATTCCTTTTTTGTCATTAGTTACTATGGTTATTCATCATTTGATTCATTATTTGTCACCTGTCTGTATTTGAGTTCATCACCATGTGTATTTAAGTTCCTCATTTCTTTTTATTCATTGTCCGGTATTGTCGTGTGTTACACGCTGTCTCGTGTCTTTGTGGATTACCTGAGTTTATTTAAAGAAAATAAAAAATAGTATACTCTTATTGTGCATCCATTGGTATGCTCCCTAGTGAGATGTTTGTTTGTTTGTTAAAAAAAAAAAAAAAAAAAAAACTAAACACTGAATTTACTATTGGGAAAAGCACTTCATTTTAAATACAGTATTTGCAGCATTCATGTATCTATTGGCTAATGTATGTCTCATAAAAGACTTTTTTTCAGCAAATAGATACTGAAAGTAGGTGAAAATGTTGATTGTCAACCTTAGTAGGTTTCAATAAATATTGCATGAGCTCATTCATTTTATATGAAGTTTACACTTTTAGCAGCCCTGCTCCTAAAATGACAAAATGTAGTTTAAAATCCTGACTTGTGTGATTTTGGTATTCCTAGCAAAAATAAATAAATAAACATGAAATAAACAGTTAAATAGACAAAATAAAAGGTATTTATAAACAAATATTTATGATAGGTTTCATTGTGAATATTTGAAGCAGATAAATATCAGCTGGGTTACAGATATTTCATGTGTTAAAAACGACCTGATTTTTAAATAATACCGCAAAGAAAAAACCTATTGCCGTTTTCTCAGTCTTGACTCTTTTTTTTTACATAATTTTAACATTATGTAGAAAGAGTGATAGTACAGTCCCATCCACTTTTTTATGTAAGAATGTTTCATTGTTGCTGTAATAAATGAGATACAGAACTGAAACAACACACAGATCACTGCAACCTATGTCTATGTTGTGGACATTTTGAGTTTGCTTTTATAAAACTATAAAGACTAAGCATTTTGAACCTTAGTTGCATATATTACCTTGTGGCTGGGGGGAATACCCAAAATCCCTTGCACTTGAATCATTTAATTAAGTAAGTTGTTTGGTCAAAACATGGGGAATTATGAGGATGTGGACATTTAATTGTCCTTTTAGAATTAAAGGATTGTTCAGATTAATGTATTCAACTACCAATTGCTGAGAAGTTATGAGTTTAGTGGACTTTAAGAGCCATGCATTTGTGGAAATCTGTTCCCTAAAGTTAGAATACTAGTTTATTCAACCTCTTATTGAGCTTGCAACAAATGCTTAAGGTCTTAATTTACTTGCAGAGGTTGAATTAACTTAAAATGCTAGTTTTGGGTAAACAACAAGACTAAGTTTCAAAAATTAGTTGGCACAACTACAACTACTGAAGTTGAGAAAACTCAAAAATGAATTGTAGCTGGTTGCCTAACTTCTTTCTTTCTTTCTTTCTTTCTTTCTTTCTTTCTTTTTTTTTTTCTTTTACAGAATAAGAAAGAATTGAGACATTTTCTAAAAAAGAATGAAATGAATTATGAGGAGGCCTGAAAATCTTTGGCTTTTTTTTTCTTAACCATTGGAGGACACCTAATATTCAGATAAGTGATACATTTATATTACTGGATGATTCTTAAACTGTTATATGGATTACTCTCACTGTTACCTCAATCCAAAATATGTAGTTACAGCCTTGCTGTAACAAAACAGGGGACGATAACAGGCAAAACTGAAATTTGGTTACAGTTATTTATTACTTTTAGTGTGATTCATTATTTTCCAAAAAAATAAAAAGAGCTTGAATGTTAATGTAAATGGAGGGGTAATTTGCACAATTAGAAGGGGTTCCTAAACGTTTTTGTCAGCTGAAAAATATTTACTTGAAGTAACTCTTGAAGTTAATTTTTCAATATTTTTACAACACATTCACATGTTCATGGTTCTCTGATGTTGGTTAATGGTCAAATTACATGTAGGTAAACAGGTTTTACAAGCTTTACATTCACTCGCTCAAAAAATGTAATTTTTGGTGAAAAATAAATGCGTAAATGCATTGTGTAAGAAAACACAACAGTAAGATTAAAAATCTTACAAAACATTTTTTCTGGGGTGTTTCCTGCGAAGGAACAATGGAGAGTGCATCCTCAAAAATTAGATGCTAAAATAATGAACAGTACCAAAATAAAAATAAAACTATGAAAATATTACAAAATCTGTCATTAAAAATTGTGTAAATCACTTGTTTTTCTAAAGTGGACACTGTCCAACAGCAACACCAGCAGTTAAAGTTACAGCGGGAAGCAGAGTCTCCCATGAGCCTACAAAAGCATGCCGTGGGTTTGGTGGGGGGTAATTGAGAATGAATGGGGAAAAGTCACGTGAGAGTAGGCAATGCCTCCATCACTCTATGATAGCCCTCCTATTTTTTTGTGCGCATTCTGCATTCACAAATCAGTCTGAATTAACAAAGTAATTAATGTTCTGTTTATTAACAACACATTTTTTCAACTTAGTGCATTTTTACATTTATTCCAAAATAATAACTATTAGAACACAGTAACAAATTTCAGATTATATCTATTTTATTTGTGAACTGATGTTCAGCTGTTAATTGGAACTTAATTTGAATTTTGGTGATTTTAATTAGTCTTCCTATCAAGATTCCAATTAACATTGTCACTGTAAAAATACAAAATAGAATTATTGTATTGTGCACGGTCCATGTAACGCTTCACAATTCAGTTTTCAGACCATTCAAATGCAAACACAAAAATGAAAAATTGAAACCAGACGTTCATTTATCTTGTTTTTTTCATGAGCTTCATCAATATACTTTTGCTAAATTATGACTTTAGAGACAAACATTTGAATAAATAAAATCTAGCCTATTTTATATTTTTCCATTTTTTGTCTTGTAATTTGCTCCGTGGGCGGTACCTTTAGCACGGGGGTGTGGCCGCGGACTAGGCTACTATCATTTCATTGGTTTGACGGTTTTATTTACACTGCATGCACGTTGAGGAGTTTTTTTTTTGTTTTGTTTTTTTTTTTTAAAAAAAGCTTGCAGCAGCGCTTGCCAAGATCCTTCACGTCAAGCATGAAGTGAAAATATACTAAACATTAAGCATAAATGTTTTTTTTTTTTTTTTTTTAATTTTGTTAGGTTTTTAACTCTCGTTTGTAATACAATATTTATACAGTAAAGATGCAGCTGTTTTTTCTAGCAGACATTGATGGTTACCACGGTAACCAGCTTGAGCTTCCGCACCTCACATACTTCTCGTTCGCTTAAAATGCCCTTAAATCTAGCCAAAGTCCCTTTAAGAGTTGTGTGTTTAAGTGTTATTCTATAGTCTTTGATCTAGCACAGTTATTAACTCTGTTCATTACAGCAGAGACAGTTCGCCGGAGATGAGGCGAATCTGATATATCTATAGTGCTGAAAGTCAAGAGCACTATGATTTATTTATTGTCAATTATTAATTTCACTAAATATATACAAATATCTGGCTACTGATTTGGCACATTGTCCATCTTGTTTGTATTTATTTATTGACTTATTCATTATTACTTTATTTAATTCCATGCATGGTGGTGTACCCAAATAATTTGGGAATTCAGCATTCGATAATGAACTGAAATAAATCGTATGGTGCTCTTGACTTGCAGCTCTATAGCTATATAAAATATCGTACTACAAACAAGAGCAAAAAACCTAACAATTTTTTTATTTTTAAATGATGCTTAATATTTTTGTAAATTTTTGCTTGGTGGTCCTTTTATCTTTATGCAACTGTTGTGAAGGATCTTGGCAAGTGCTGCTGCTCGCGAGCTGCCCTCCGTGCTCCGTGTGCTGCCTATCCTGGGATCTCGTGGTTGTACTGTACCAAGTAAAATGCACAGACCAAGGGTATAAGGCATCTTAATAAAAGTAATAAAATCACTTTTCCCGGCTTCTCGCGATGGCCAGTCCGGGACTGCCTTATATTTTGCATAGTTATTAGGCTATATTAATAATGAAAATGATGGCACCTCGGCTAAAAAAAGTCATCCTCTGTGCTCAGTCTTTTAAACTACTCCTCAACGTGCATGCAGTGTAAATAAATAAGTTACATCAATGAAATGATAGTAGCAGCCTAGTCCGCGGCCACACCCCCGTGCTAATGGTACAGCCCACGGCGCAAATTACAAGACAAAAAAAAAAAAGAAAAAATAGAAAATCAGGTTAGATTTCATTTATTCAAAAAATTGTTTCTAAAGTCATAATTTAGCAAAAGTAAAAATTAAAAAAAGGGGAGAAAATGGCAAATATCCATTGATGATGTAACCGAAAAACAAGAAAAATGAACGCCTGGTTTCAATTTTTCATTTTTGCATTTGCATTGTAGGTTCTGAAAACATCTTGGTTACGTATGTAACCTTAGGAGACACTGCGTAGAAGCGCTTTGGTAATGCCTCTGTGCGATTGCGTCATGAAGCACGTATGAAATCAGTCTAATAGAGTATTAGTAGGGACCTTGGGAATATAACTCGGTCTAGGGTGCAAGAAGGCTTTAACCATGCCAGGCGCAAATTCCAAGCACGAAATTCTAGAAATTAAGTGAACTTCACAGGGGCGCTGAAAAGACAAAGACATACACACGTTAAACCTTCACCCAGGCCGTCAGATTTCGTTTTTGGGCTGATGGGGGGTTTCTTACAGTTGTTGACACTCCAGGGCTGTGTTGTCATCGTGTCTAGGTGCAGGTCCTTCATCTCATCTGGATACGGCCTGGGTCTGGCAGACTACAGTAAACCTCGGAATAAACAGAGAGAGACTAATATTAGCGTACACGCCATTCTTCTTATGATGACATCAGGTGTTACGGAAAGTGTTCCCAGTTCCGGATGACCTAATTTATGCAGCCTAACAATTTACATGATTTGAATTATAAAAGTAGATAATGTGTTATGTGTATACCAGGTTAAAGAGATATGTTTTTAGTCTAGATTTAAACTGTGTCCGCTTTCCGAACAATGCTAGAAAGACTGTTTCAAAGTTTAGGTGCCAAATAGAAGAAGGATCTACTGCTTGTGGTTGATTTTGATATTCTAGGTATTATCAACTGGCCAGAATTTTGAGATTGCAATAGACGTGAAGGACTATAATGTATTAAGAGCTCGCACAAGTACTGGGGAGCTAAACAATTTAGTGCTTTGTAAGTAATCAGCAAAATTTTAAAATTTATACAATGTTTAATAGGGATCCAAGGCAGTGTTGGCAGAACCGGGCTAATATGGTCATACTTGCTGGTTCTAGTAAGAACTCTAGCTGCTGCATTTTGGACCAGCTGGAGTTTGTTTATTAGGCGTGCAGGGCAACCACCCAGTAAAGCATTACAGTAATCTAGCCTTGAGGTCATGAATGCATGAACTAACTGTTCCATATGTCATAATTTAGATATATTTTAAAGATGGAAGAATGCAGTTTTACAGATGCTAAAAATGTGGCTTTCAAATGAAAGATTGGTATCAAAGAGTACACCCAGGTTCTTAACTGACGACGAAAGACTTGACTGAACATCCATCAAATGACAGTATTCTAGATTATTATGTGCAGAGGTTTTTGGTCCAATAATTAGAATCTCAGTTTTTTCAGAATTAAGTAGTAGGAAATTGCTAGTCATCCAATTTTTTTATATCAGCTATATATTGTCAATTTTGTGAATTGATAAGATTCGCCAGGGAGCGAAAAAATATAGAGCTGAGTATCATCAGCATAATGGTGAAAACTAATGCCATGCTTCCAAATGATATCTCCCAAGGGTAGCATGTTCAAGGTGAAAAGCAACGGTCCTAGTACTGAGCCTTGGGGTACTCCATACTGAACTTGTGATCGATATGACATCTCTTAAGTATGATTTAAACTATGCCAATGCAATTCCACTAATGCCAACATAATTTTCGAGTCTTTTCAAAAGAATGTTGCAGTCGATAGTGTCAAATGCAGCACTAAAATGCGGTAACACTAATAGAGAAATACAGCCACGATTCGATGATAAGAGCAAATCATTTGTAACTCTAATGAGAGCAGTCTCAGTACTATCCTGACTGGAAATCCTCACAGATACTATTTCTTTCTAAAAAGGAGAATAGTTGCGAGGATACTGCCTTTTCTAGAATCTTTGACAGAAAAGGTAGATTCAAAATCGGCCTGTAATTGACTAATTCTGTAGGATCAAGTGTTTTTTTAACAAGAGGTTTAATAATAGCCAGCTTAAAAGTTTTCGGTATGTATCCTAATGACAAAGATGAATGAAATGTTGTTGATATAGATGATTTAACAAGTTTAGACAATTCTTCCTCTCCTATAGCAATAAATGAATGGAATTCTTTTCTTTCTTTTTTTTTTTCTTTTTTTTGTAGTAGTAGTTCATAAAGTTCATAAAGTTATTACTGCTGTGCTGTTTGGAAACATCTGGGGTTGAAGCTTTATTTCTCGTTAATTTAGCCATTGTATCAAATAAATACCTAGGGTTGTCTTTGTTTTCTTCTAAGATGTTTGAAAAATCTAGCAGTTTTTAAGGTCTTTCTATACGCAATCATGCTCTCTCTCCACGAAATGCAAAAAAACTCTAGTTTTGTTTTCTTCCAGCTGTGCTCCATTTTTCTGGCTACTCTCTTAAGGGCCTGAGTGTGCTCTTTGTATCACTGCGTTGGACTATTTTCTTTAATCTTTTTTAAATGCAAAGGAGCAACTGTGTCTAAAGTGCTGGAAAAGAGAGAGTCAATAGTTTATATTGCAACATCATGATCAGGAAGATTATTTATAAAGCAATCTTTAGTGGTAGAAGTGATTTGTAACCAGGAGTCGGCTTTGCAGCCTTGGCTGAATTAAGTATACATGAGACTAGATAATGATCTGAGATGTCATCGCTCTGCTGCAAAATTTCAACAACATCAATATCGGTCCCATGTGACAATATTAGATCTAAAGTATGATTACGACAATGAGTGGGTCCTGACATGCGTTGTCTAACTCCAGTAGAGTTTAAAATGTCTGTAAATGCCAATCCCAATGCGTCTTTTTCATTATCTACATGGATATTAAAATCACCAACAATAAGAACTTTATCCGCTGCCAGTACTAACTCTGATCAAAAATCAGCAAATTCTTTGATAAAGTCTGTATGGTGCTCTGGTGGCCTATGTACAGTAGCCAGCACAAATGTCAAGTGGGATTCATCACGTACACTAGATAATTTTACATAAAGCACCATCACTTCGAAAGAATTATATTTGAAACTAGACCTCTGAGTAATATTGAAGATATTGCTATAAATTACAGCAACACCTCCCCCTTTGCCTTTTAGACGAGGCTCGTGTTTATAACAGTAACCTTGCATGAGGGACTCATTTAAAGTAATGTAATCATCTGGTTTTAGCCAGGTTTTTGTCAAACATAGCACATCTAGGTTGTGATCTGTAATCATATCATTTACAAAGAGTGATTTTGTAGAAAGGGATCTAATATTAAGCAAACCGAACTTTATCATTTGTTCATTTTTATTATCTCTGTTTTATATTTGTTGAACATCAATTAAATTTTTTTACCCTTAAATGGGTTTGGGAGGTTTTTTTTGTATTTACTAATTCGGGGAACAGACACAGTCTCTATGTGATGATATCTAGGTGAAAGAGTGTTGGGATTTATCTGACTTCTGTGACGTGAGACAGCTGGCAGACGGTCGGCTTAGCCAGTCTGTCTGCTTCCTGACCTGGGCCCTAGTTAGTCAAGGTCCATCTCTAAGACTTTGTGCCATATTACTAGAGAGAAGAGCAGCACCATCCCAGGAGGGATGAATACCATCTCTTTTCAGATATTGTCCGCCCCCAAAAAATTTTCCAATTTTTCCCAAGGGGGCCAGAGCAAATTACAGTGTCTGACATCGTAGTTGTGAGTTCACACACCTCTTTAATGTTAATTTTAGTGATCTCCAACTGGCAAAGTCGAACATCATTAGTGCCGACATGAATAATAATCTTAGAGAATTTACGATTAGCATTAGCCAGCACTTTTAAATTTGCTTTGATGTCAGGCGCTCTGGCTCCCGGCAAACATGTGATAATGGTGCCTGGAGTCTCTATTTTTATGTTCTGTGTAATAGAATTGTTAATAACTGGGGCACTTTCAACAGGATTCTCAGTGGGTGCATCACTGAGTGGGGAGAACCTATTTGCTGTTTGACTATCTGATATATGGTGATGAGTAAGTTAAATTTAACAATATAAACAACAAGGAATGCAACTTAGCAGCGAGGCAGACAGAAGCAATCTAATTCTCGTCTGAAAGGCAAAGGGGGAGGTGTTGCTGTAATTTATAGTAATATCTTCAGTATCACTCAGAAGTCAAATATAATTCCTTCAAAGTGATGGTGCTTTATGTAATGTTATGTAGTGTAAGTGATAAATTCCATTTTACATTTCTGCTGGCTACTGTATACAGGCCACCAGGGCACCATACAGACTTTATCAAAGAATTTGCTGATTTTCTGTCGGAGTTAGTACTGGCTGTGGAAAAAGTCCTAATTGTTGGTGATTTTAATATCTATGTAGATATGGAAAAGATGCATTGTGATTAGCATTTACAGACATTCTAAAATCTATTGGAGTTAGATAACACGTGTCAGGACCCACTCATTGTCGTAATCATATGTTAGATCTAATATTGTCACATGGAATCGATATTGATGCCGTTGAAATTCTGCAGCAGAGCAATGACATCTCAGATCATTATCTAGTCTCATGTATACTACATTTAGCCAAGGCTGCAAAACCAACTCCTTGTAACAAATATGGTAGAACTATCACATCTACTACTAAAGTTTGCTTTATAAAATAATCTTCCTGATCAGTTTCACCTCCTCAGCAAACCAGATAGCTTAGAAGAACTCGTTGTTGCAACAGAAACGATTGACTCTCTCTTTCTAGCACATTAGACACAGTTTCTCCTTTGCGTTTAAAGAAGATTAAGGAAAATAGTCCAACACTGTGGTACGACGAGCACAATCGTGCCCTTAAGAGAGCAGTCAGAAAAATGAAGCACAGCTGAAAGAAAACAAAACTAGTTTTTTAGGTTTTTCGCATTTCGTGGAAAGCAAGCATTTTTGTGTACAGAAAGGCCTTAAAAACTGCTAGATCTGCTTATTTTTCAACTCTCTTAGAAGAAAACAAATACATCCCTAGGTGTTTATTTGATTCAGTGGCTAAATTAACAAGAAATAAAGCTTCAACTTCTGATGTTTCCAAACAGCACAGCAGTAATGACTTTTTATGAACTTCTTTACTTGCAAGATTGATTATATCAGAGAGAAAATTATAACAATGCAACCATCAACTACAGTATTGCATTAGAAAGTGCATTGTAGTGTTCCTGAGGAAAAATTCCATTCATTCGTTGCTATAGGAGAGGAGGAACTGTCTAAACTTGATAAATCATTAAAATCAACAACATGTATGTTAGACCCTATACCGACTAAGCTACTGAAAGAGATGCTTCCAGAGGTCATAGATCCTCTTCTTAATAACATTAATTCATCTTTGTCACTAGGATACGTACCGAAAACTTTTAAGCTGGCTATTATTAAACCTCTTATTAAAAAAAAACTTGATCCTAGAGAATTAGTCAATTACAGGCCGATCTCGAATCTATCTTTTCTGTCAAAAATAATAGAAAAGGCAGTATCATCACAACTATGTTCCTTTTTAGAAGGAAATGGTATCTGCGAGGATTTCCAGTCAGGATTTAGACCATACTATAGTACTGAGACTGCTCTCATTAGAGTTACAAATGATTTGCTCTTATCATCGAATCGTGGCTGTATTTCTCTATTAGTGTTACCGCATTTTAGTGCTGCATTTGACACTATCGACTGCAACATTCTTTTGAAAAGACTCGAAAATTATGTTGGCATTAGTGGAATTGCATTGTGATGGTTCAAATCATACTTATCTGACCATTATCAGTTTGTAACAGTAAACGAAGAGATGTCATACTGATCACAAGTTCTGTGTGGAGTACTGCCAGGCTCAGTACTAGGACCGTTGTTTTTCACCCTGTACATGCTACCCTTGGGAGATATCATTAGGAAGCATGGCATTAGTTTTCACTATTACGCTGATGATACTCAGCTCTATATTTCTTACTAGAACCAGGAAGTATGACCATATTTGCCCAGTTCTGTCAACACTGCATTGGCTCCCTATTAAACATTGTACAGCTTGATCGAGCTCTTAAAGCATTATAGTCCTACATGTCTATTGCAATCTCAGAATTCTGGCCAGTTGATAATACCTAGAATATCAAAATCAACCACAGGTAGATCCTTTTCCTGTTTGGCACCTAAACTTTGGAACAGTCTTTCTAGCATTGTTCGGGAAGCAGACACACATCTCTTTAACCTGGCATACACATAACACATTTCAATTTACATTTTCACATCAATTAAAGGATTGTTAGGCTGCATAAATTAGGTCAGCCGGAACTGGGAACACTTCCTATAACACCCAATGTACTTGTTACATCATAAGAAGAATGGCATCTACGCTAATATTAGTCTCTGTGTTTATCCCGAGGTTTACCGTAGTCAGCCAGATCCGGGCCGTATCCAGATCAGATGGAGGACCCGCGCCTAGACACGACCACAACACACCCCTGAAATGTCAGCTAGATTGTGTCAACTATCCCCTGTGAAGGCCTCATCGACACAGCAGCCAGTGGCACAGATCCTCAACAAAACCGTTTCCATACCGGCGTGATGAATCCGATCTTCAATCAGATGAAACTGGATTAAATATTTTGACTGTTTCGATCCCAATCTGACTTCTGACCTGTAATGCTGCCTGAATCACAATCATGCACTGTTCATTGTTGGCCAGAGGAGAACTGCCCCTACAACTGAGCCTGGTTTCTGCCAAGGTTTTTTTTTTTTTTTTTCTCCTTTTTTGTCACCTGATGGAGTTTGGGTTCCTTGCCGCTGTTGCCTCTGGCTTGCTTAGTTGGGGACACTTGATATATTTAACAATGTTTTTGATCTGCCTGCATTAACATCATTCTATGCAAATTGAACTGAGCTGGACGATGACATCACTTTTCTCCAGAGCTGCTGTATAGATAAATGAACTAAATTAATAACTAATGATTTTTACAACAGAATGAATCAATACTGAACTTACTTAAGCTGGGCAATGACACCATTTTCTACTAGAGCTGCTGTGCAGCCAAAATTATTTTTCAGTTATCTCTGTAAAGCTGCTTTGACACAATCTGTATTGTAAAAAGCGCTATATAAATAAAGGTGACTTGACTTATGACCTGTAATGCTGCCTAATCATGCACTGTTCATTGTTGGCCAGAGGAGAACTGGCCCCCCAACTGAGCCTGGTTTCTCCCAAGATTTTTTTTCTCCATTTTTGTCACCTGATAGAGTTTAAGTTCCTTGCCACTGTTGTCTCTGGCTTGCTTAAATGGGGACACTTGATATTCAACAATATTTTTGATCTGCCTGCATTGACACCATTGTATGCAAACTGAACTGAGCTGGACGATGACATCACTGTTTTCTCCAGTGCTGCTGTATAGATAAATGAACTAAATTAATAACTAATGATATTTACAACGGAATGAATCAATACTGAACTTACTTAAGCTGGACAATGACACCATTTTCCTCTAGAGCTGCTGTATAGCTAAACTCTATAAGGTGCTTTGACACAATCTGCATTGTAAAAAAAAAAAAACCCTAGATAAATAAAGGTGACTTGACTTGAAATGTGTGGAAAGATTCGAGAATGGACAAAGGCCTGGCACATGGAGTGTGATAACAGCATAACGTTCTTCAATATACGACAACCAGACAAGGCAAACATGTGAGGGCTTAAATACATGAATCAGGGGAACACATTACTATGACAACCAATAAGAACATGACACATGAAACAAAGGAACCATTGAAAACAAGAAACATCGACAAAGGAACCAATTAGAACATCACATATGAAACAAGGAACCACACGACAAGATCACAAGAGGGGAACAGGGAATCACATGACATGTTTGAATTTCAAAATGAAAAAAAAAAACAATATAACAAAACCTAAACAGACGTGACGAGATGTGCCCTTTCTATGGGCGGCTCCTGATGCCCAGACACAGCACCAAAATAAACAAAAAATTGAGGAGGGTGGTGGAGCGGAGGTAGACACGGGGGAGAGATAGAGGGCCAGGCCCGTGAATTTTCAGCATCAATACTCTAATATTTAGTCACATGATCCTTCAGAAATCATTCTAATATGCTTATTTGCTGCTCAAGAAATATTTCTGATTATTATCAGTGTTGAAAACAGTTGTGCTGCTTTATATTGTTGTGGAAACCACACATTTTATTTTTCATGATTCTTTGATGAATAGAAAATTCAATGAACATGATTTATTTGCATTTATTACATTTTTTTATTAAATTTATTAAACTAATTTATTAAATAGAAATATTTTGTAACATTATAAATGTCTTCACTTTCACTTTTGATAAATTTAATGCAAGATTGATGAATAAAATTATTAATTTATCTCTTTTTTTAATCTTACCACAAATGTTTGAATGTTATCACAGTTTCCACAAATTATTATTAAGCAGCACATTATTAAATTATTAAGCAGCACAACTGTTTTTAACATAAATTTTAAAATGTTTCTTGAGCAGCAAATCAGCATATTAGAATGATTTTTGAAGGATCATGTGACATTGAAGGCTGGAGTAATGATGCTGAAAATTCAGCTTTGCATCACATAAATAAATTACACTTTACAATATATTGACATAGGAAACAGGAATTTTAAATTGTAATATTTCACAAAATTGCTGTTTTTACTGCATTTTTGATTTAATAAATGCAGTCTTGGTGAGCATAAGATACTTCTTTCAAAAACATTAAACAATTGTAATGTTTCCAAACTTTTGTCAGGTACTGTATTATTACTGTATTACTGCCTTATTCTGTGATTTTATATATATATATAATATTAGGGGTGCACCGATACCAGTATCGGTATCGGGCCCGATACCAAGCTCATGTACTCGTAAAAATACCCCCGATACCAAAGACTGATATCTCGCGTGACGTAACTGACAGAATTTTCCGTGCACAGAGACACCGGCGGCAGCAGCAGAAACAATGTCAGCCTTAAGGGAGTGGAACTACTTCAAATTAATGATGACAACCCACACATTGCGAACGTCTCAGGTTACGTATGTAACCATGGTTCCCTGAGAAACAGGGAATGAGACTCTGCATTTGAAATGCTATGGGGAACGTCACACGTGAGCCAATGTCTGAAAGCCAAGTATCAAAAAACTCCAATCCTATTGGCCGGCGACAGCCTATGACGTCATATGGCGCGACCCGGAAGTATATAAGGAGCGCCTGGAGAAACAGTCAGTATCTTACCGCCATGCTTAAGGATAGTGCATGCCAAAAAATATGGCTGAGACAAATGTCAAGCAGTTTCGAGGGAAACGCCAGCAACTCACCCTTGGGTCATACAAGGCTGTCAGTGACAGCATTTCCTACGGCCAACAGGCCTTCCATAGAAAGCCTACCAAGGCTGCTCAAGGCTTCTGGGACCAAATTTTCTGAGGAAAAGTGGTCCCTTAAAGGGAATGTGGCCAGGGAACCGAAAGGAGAACCCTGAGACAGGGGAGCACAAACCAGCCTGGTGCTGATCCTCAATGGGAGGCCTCATGGAAGCCTTCACCTAATGATCAGCTTAGGGAGCTAAGCAGTATTACACAGACAACCCTAACAGGGAAGTACCAAGCTCGACCTAACAGGTAGACCATACTTGTGGGCACATAACCATGGAGGCCAGAAAGGGCCTACATCATGAAAGTAGTTCTATGTGGAGTAAGACTCACATAAGCTAGAGTACTTTGTCACAACAGTAGGACATTCAATGGTGGCCTGCGAAGGCCACCTTGAACACCTATCTTGCTGGAAGCAAGAAACATGACTTCAGTATACAGCAAAAAGAGACTGTGAAGTGCCCACATAACAGTCCACCTAACACAATCTAACAAGCAGTGCACTCGGTAAAAGAACCTTTTTACTCTTTAAAGCAAGAGGAGTACAACATACGCCATCACGCACTAAGGAAGGCCCCAAAGACGGGCCTTAGACCTCAGCAGACACGTGGCGTCAGCTCGTGGCAGTGTTTCAAGCACCAGGAAGGACAAATAACCGAACCATAAGGAGGTAAAATTATCACCTGGGGCCCTGGCCAATCAGAAATGTACTCAATAAAACACTTGTAACTCTCTCAGTGAGAGGAGTACACTATTACACACACCAGTATGTTCAAAAGGTGGCCCAGAGGGCCTAATACCTGTAAAACATATGGCGTTAGTCTAGTGGCCACGTAGAGACGGGCATCCTGGAGAGCAGAACTTAGCTGAGTGCTATAAACCCTCGTATTGAGGGGAGTATAATCCGCTCATCCTAGGATCTACTCAGCGCTATGATTATTTGCACTGAGGAGGCTGTGCGCTAGAAACCCTGATACAGGGGAGCACAAACCAGCCTAGGGCTGATCCTCAGGAGGAGGCCTCATGGAGGCCTACAACCCATGATCAGCTTAGGGAGCTAAGCATTATTACACAGACAACCCTAGCAGGGAAGTACAAAGCTCAACCTAACAGGTAGACCATACTGAGGGCATGGAGGCCAGAAAGGGGCCTACAGCATGATAGTAGCTTTATATGGAGCATGACTCACATACGAAGAGCATTTCGTCATATTAGAAGAACATTCAAATGGTGGCCTGAGAGGGCCACCTTGAACACCTGTCTTGCTGGTAGCATGGACATATGACTTAGTAACAGTAGTGAAACTGTAAAGTGCCCACATGTATAATTCACCTAACACAATCCAACAAGCAGTGTACTCGGTAAAAGAACCTTTTTACTCTTTAAAGCAAGAGGAGTACAATGTACGCCAGCACGCACTAAGGAAGGCCTTTGACGGGCCTATGACCTCAGCAGACACGTGGCATCAGCTCGTGGCAGTGTTTAAAGCACTAGGAAGGATAAATAACCGAACCAGAGGAGGTTAAATTATCACCTGGGGCCCTGGCCAACCAGAAGTGTATTCAGTAGGATATTGATAGCTCTCCAGTAAGAGAATTACACTGCAACATGCGCTAGTATGTTCAAAAAAGGCGGCCCAGAGGGCCTAAAACCTTTAGATATACGGCGTTAGTCTAGTGGCCGTTGGGGTTCTAGGAGCAAAAATAGAACCACCCTAGATACTAGGTAGCTATTTAGCTCAACTAGAGTAGAAGCCCAGACTCAAGGAGGCTGATGTAGTTAAAACCAAACCTCAGTAAGGTTTTGCCACAGAAACTCACCCCTGAGAGGTCAGCCACTCAGAAAAGTACTCGGTAAAAGCACCTTTGTACTCTCAAAGTGAGAGGAGTACATAACTGAACTCCAGCATGCTACACGGGAGGCCCAGAGGGCCTACCCTAGTAAGCACGTGGCATCAGCTAGTGGCAACCATACCCATACCAACCATTAGGCCATGCATCCAGCGATTTGGTTACTAAAAAGGAAATGCATATTACGCTACCATTCTCCATGAGAGGCCTGCTTAAGGCCTACTCAACAGAGGTGGTGCGTGGCCGATGGTGGCATTGGATTCCCAAGCATCCTGCCAGCAAGTCAGCTAAAAAGGAGGCCTTATGGGGCCTTCAAATTCAGCAACAAGTGGCGTTCAGCCCATTTGAGATATATAAACACAAACTGTGCCAACATGTGAACTAAAAAGGAGGCCTATTAGGGCCTACCATTTCAGTGACACGTGGCGCCAGCTCGTGAATATAAGGGAACCAAGCTTACAGGGAACCAGCTCTAACCCAGCCACAGCTGTGGAAGCTAACTACAACCTGAGCTATGGCTACACATTCCAACAGGCAATGTACCTTAAACCAGTGCCTAAAGGGAACCAATAAATGCCTGCATGGTCTAAGGGAGGCCTACTAAGGCCTACTACCCTAAACAGACACGTAGCAAAAGCCTGTGGCAGTGCAAAATCTATGTGAGCAAACTATGATCGCCTAACAACAGCACTTGAAAAACACAAGCTGCTAGCTAGAAAGAGGCTAAGACATAAGAGCCTACATTCCAAGTTATATGCAATATAGCTGTTATCAAGATCACCAAAGGGAGCTAATAGAAACCAGACTGCAAAGGTGGTTCTAACACTACCCTGAGTATGCAATCCAACAGGTGATTCACTCAGTGACACAAATAAACCCTAACTGGGGAATATTAAAATAGTCACCACTCTCTCTAAATAGAGGCTAAAATCAAAAGGCCTGCTATTATGAGAACAGGTGCTAACCTGTGGCAGCATAAGTAAGCTCACATACAAATGTAGGGCAAAGGCTAGAACTCAAAGTAAAACAAAATGCTTTGAAATACATGCTATCCTAATAGGATAAATGTTCTCTTCAAACAGATTCGCAAATCTGTACTGAGCCCTAGAGGACGGAGGCTAAAAAGCTAGCGCCGTCAACTCAAACTTGAATGGAAAATCAAGTGGCTCAGAGGAAAAAACATTTTTCATAGCATGAAAAGTTCTAGAAAGTGGGGCCTAGCATACACTGCATAACTTATCTACGCAAAGATAAGGGCCTACCACCTGAGAAAACCAGCACCAGGGAGTCTAAAAACAGTCTACAACCTTAGCTGTTAATCTCACCAATTGCACCTACATAAACAATGGGAAAATGGGCATACGGCCTAAGAACTCCCTCGGGAGGAGGCCAGAACTAGGAACTATACAACCTGACAAGGGATAGTATACATAGGGTTAACATATAACACACCTAACCTAGCTCTAGACTGGCCGCTAAGCTACGGGCCTTCTTACAGGGCCACAAGCCTAGTGGAGCCTGGGCTTCACCTCCAAATCTCATAGATAAGAGAAAGAAAGCGAAGCTCACAAGCAAACAATGTCAGGCACCCGATTAAGGCGGACCTAACCATAGATACTAACTGAAGTGACGAGTGCTAACTCAAACTACTCTAGCAAACAGCAGATGAGAAGCTACTCTAAACAACAGGTGGCTAAGAGGCGGCCATTTTGTGGCCTGCACAATATATCATTCTAGCCAACCTATCAAACTTCAGTTTGCCCAAAAACCCCTTATTTTTTCCGATTACGTACTAAAACCCAGGAGGCGGAGGAAGAAGGGGTGAGGGCAGATGTAAAGTCGCCCTCGCAACGAGAGGGAATCGATTACCGACGCTACTGGCGTATGTGATCGATCACCTCCTTTAAAACCTGCTTCTTCCTCCTTTAGTCCAGCCGTCTCTGCGCCTTGCTCCGAAAAGGAGGAGGCGCCCGAGCGGCCATACTGGACCTCTGGCCCTGTCTCAGAGCCTCAGCTTGAGATGGACCAGCCTCCTGACTAACTACATGCTCAGAAAAACTATACAGGAAAACAAGGTCTTATTTTAAAAATAAAATATAGACCCAGCTTACCTTCCTGCGGCTCAAAGACCGAAGATTCCTCATACTCCTTTTTCTCTACATGAAAGGATAGAATCTAGGGTTCTTTTAAGCCTAAAAGATCCTCTCACTATCAAACCGAAAAAGCGGGCCGACAGAAATAATCACTATGGGCCCAGCCATCAGTCTGACCATAAGAAGTACCTGAGCATAAATAAACATATATATATATATATATATATATATATATATATATATATATAAGAGGTGGAAGAAGAAGAGGAGAGGGTAGATGTAAATCACACTTTTGCAGCTGGGGGATTGATTACAAACGCAGCGGTGTTTACAATCGATCACCTATCTCACTCTCGCTTCTTCCCCCTCCTGTCTGTCTGGGCTCAGATACAAATCTGAACGGCTAGGGGTTTTTCCATGCCCTCCCGATCTCAAACACAGAGATCAGGAAGGAATGAAAAGCTTATGGGAGCTGCAGCGTTCATGGAAAGAAAGAAACCGCTCATCGAGCCGTCCACGTGCGGTCCCTTTCTTAACGCGCTCTCACAGCAGCCGCAGCCTGCCAGAAGCGCGTCCCAAAAAACACCAGCAGCCCCGCATACACAGCAGCCAGAGGAGCGCGCGCTGCCAGACGCGATGACGTCAAACACAGATGTCATTGTCATCCAACAACTCATCCTCGTCAGCCCCGGGGAAGCCGAGAGAGAATACAACTCTCTCAAGCTTCCCAACGAGCTCACCTGCTAACCCCACGATTGCAGCCACCGTTATGCCGCAGCACAAACGGGGCCAGAATCACCAGGCACAGATGCGGACACCTCTTCCCTCGAGAAGAGTGCCAAACGAGAACGGAGCGTCCCAACAGGGAGACGCTCACAGTAAAAAACAGAAAGACACAGACAGCGCCCTCAAGCACTGTCAATGCGCGCTCCTCTCCCAGACAGAAAATGCCCAGAAATGTGTATATCAAGGTTCAAAACCTGGGACACGGATGAACACACTCTCTTGAACGTTTGTAAGGCATATTATAGAATCCCTTACCGGAGTCGATACAATCACGAACAGACAGAACAGTTCCGAAAGATGAAAAGATACTGACTGTTTCTCCAGGCACTCCTTATATACTTACGGGTCACGCCATATGACGTCATAGGCTGTAGCCGGCCAATAGCATTGGAGTTTTTTCATACTTGGCTTTCAGACATTGGCTCACGTGTGACGTTCCCCATAGCGTTTCAAACGCAGAGCAAGTTCCCTTTCGAAAGGGAACTACATGCTTTCAATCACAATTCATTATCAATTAGTAAAGGCGGGATAGGCGGAATCGCGCTGAATGACACGGACCAGAAGCACTCTCTCTCGCGTGCGCGCTCTCTCTTTCTTGTGCGCGATCCCAGTTCTCTTAGACAGCGCGTGATCAGTTCTCCTCGCGCCTGAATGGTCAAATGCACACATAGTTGTCAAAATGACCACCGTGTGGAGTATCTCACGTAAATACAGTCAGTTATGGCTTAAGTTGACGTAAACATTTGGGTGAAAACAGTATATGTGTTAGTATCCATGGATTCGGTCTTAAAGGGACCGTAGCCTATATTTGTCATTAATGTTATTAAACAACAAAAGATGTTAAATAAATGTATACATGATAAATAAACCTACTGTATCTGAAAGACAAGTTTATTTAATTTGTATCTCTATAGTATTTCTTGTATTGTTTGTAATTTGTTTGTAAATTTCTTTTTATATAACAACAATTATATATATTGGACACTGAAATTTTTGTTCTTTAAGTTTGTGACAAGCACATAAAAATTATTACTTTTTTCATTAGATTAATAATAAAGAAGCTGTCCTACATTCATTAGTCTCACTGTGTTGTGCTTGGAAAACTGCAACATCACCAAAAAAAAAAAAAAGAGAGAGAGAGAGAGAGAGAGACAGAGAGAGAGAGAGAGAAATTAATAAATGTATAGGCATCGGTATCGGTGAGTTCCAGAAAAAATAGTATCGGTACTCGTACTCGGTCCTTAAAAAATGGTATTGGTGCATCACTACCATTGTAGTACATAAAGCAATCATAAAATTGTCATAAAGAAAATATAGGGAAAAAATACTATAGATATTAGTGGTTATTGTGTATCTGATTTCTTAGCAAATTAAAAGCAAGAGATGAGATTTAAAAAAAAATATCTGTCAATTAGACAGAGGTCAGATAAAAACTGTTATTACACCTGACATTTCTTTCCCCCTCACTTCTGACATGATGGCTACGCCGCTGGAAAATATATTTTCTATATAATGTATTTCAATAATAAATGCATCACAATATAATATGTGATACATCACAGAACAAATGTGAAAGTAAAATGGGTAAACATAAAAAAATAAACTTATACAGCCATATTATCTTTGAAAGCACAGACTTTTTTTTAGGTCAATCCATCTCTCTTTTTTAGTGAAAGTGAAAGTGACACATGAAGGCAAAGTATGGTAATCCATACTCAGAATTCGTCCTCTGCATTTAACCCATTCAGTTAGTGCACACACATTAGGAGTATTGACTGAGTAGTGAACACACACACACACTCGGAGCAGTGGGCAGCCATTGTTGCTGTGGCGCTTGAGGAGCAATTGGTGGTTAGTGTGTAGTGTGTGTGTGTAGTCACAGTTTACTCTGAGTTTCATACTCAAGGTTGGCTGAACTTACTCCAGACCATGGTTTTGGAACCTGCATACCTCGATTAAGCAAGGTTTGGGTTAAACAACCCGGAGTTCAGAGTATATGTGTGTGACGGTAAGTTAACCTTGCTTTCTGGAATACCCACAGAGAAGCTTCAAAATGTGCTCAGGAGGATCCAGTCATTGTTTGAACACCTCTGGAATAGGATACAAACATGCACAGAGGTAGTTTTGACTTTTGCAAATGTGGTCAAAGTTGAAATAGGTTTAACTTTGGTCATTGTGTTACAGTGATTGATGAGCATGAAATGTAGCTTGATACTTTGCATTGATACTTGGCTACAAATACAAACACTGACACAAGTCATGTCTTTACAGACAGCAGACAATTAGATTAGTATTAGCTAGTAAAATATAAGTTAATTTAATTTGCTTATTCCTTTTTCATTTATTATGCTCATCAAATTACTCTGTGTATAGAAGTGTCTACAGTACAAAAGATGCATTTCCTCAATCTTGAGACACTCAAGGGACAATTTATTTTGCTTATAATTAGATTACAATACATATATTATACTCCTAAGGCCCTCATAAGGTGTAGATAGAAGACAATTAATTTTCTAATCTGTGACTTAAGACAAAACATTAAGAAAGGCTTACTTTCCAGCATTTAAGATGACAAGGACATTTTGACTGATTAAGGTAATATTTAACGATTGTAACCCTGCAAATAAAAAAACCCTCTTTAGAGCTAAGATTCATCAAGAAATGCCACCCAGGTCATTGCATTCTGCTATGTCTTTATGGAAGGCTTTTCTTTTGAATAAAACCCTCACAGTTCCACCTGTCTACATCACTGTGGAAGCTGTTCGCTGGATGTAAGGCAAATTATAGCGTTGCAAGTCAAGACTAACAGACTAACAATTTATTATTGTTTTAACGTCGAATGCTGAATTTAAAAATCACTTGGTTGCAATAGGCAGGCAATAATATAAAGTAACAAAAAAAAAAAAAAAAAAAAGAATAAATGAGTGGACAGCAGGCCAAATTAGTCACCAGGTGCTCCCGATGGCCAATCCAGGCCTGACAGAAATAGACTGCTTTTCTTTTTAGGACCTAATCTACAATGAGATAATTAATAAGTACAGCTAAAAATCTATATATTTTATGTCCATTTGTTACATTTATTTAATAATTTGTATTATAAGCAAAAAACAAGACTATGAATTCTAAGCTAAATGTTACAACAGACTTTAACAAACTGCATATACATCGTCATGAATACTGTATGTGACATTGTTATGCCCACTAAAAACAGTTTTCTTATGGTAAATATCCATCATCTAAACACTGAATGACTAGTATCCATAAATAAAAATAAGAAAATATTATTATTATTATTATTATTATTATTTTAGAAATCAAATACAAAACACATGTGCCAAGTTCAAAAAATGTACTCTCTTTCTATTGATGTTGGTTTCATATGGTTTTGAGAAAAATTTTCATAGCATCTTCAAGAGAAATGTAATGAAAATGAAAATGTAATGATTCTAAAAAATGACAGGTGGTATAACCATCAAGTAAAACATTTTTAGATAACGTTTTTTGTTTGTTTGTTTGTTTGTTTTTTGTAAGTATTTGCAGCACATATGTTGTCAAACATATGAAGACATGAAGATGTTTTCTTAATTTGCTGGTGTTTTTTTCTATTTGCATGTGTTTTCTTCAGTTGCAGCGCATTGAGCTCTCTCAGCCACTGTATATTTACATGTAGCATGTAGCATATTATGTATGAAATGTTAAGATTTACACACAAACACTGTGCTTTGTGAAACCTGAGCCATTGTGAGAGTTTGCAATAACATTTTCAAGAACAACCACTTTCCACCAAATCTATTAATGCATTGCAGAAGTGTTAGCTTCTGACATGAACCCTTCAATATAACATAAATTCTCTAAAATCAATACTAATTTATTTCTTGTTTCAATCAAAAACACGGCATGACAAAACTGAAGGAAGTCTTGATTAAACCTAATCTGTTGCTAGAAAGCTAGAAATACAGAAAAACAAGACAACAGTACACAAAATTCAAGGTTCAGAACTAACACTCTCCAAGCACCAGATGCAAGTAAAAGAAACAACTACATAATAGATCCATTAAATTGATGTGAGAGATGCAAATTCAAGACATGCAAATTGTCTACAAAGAAAATCTTCAGAGAAGGATTACCTTTTTCTTTTTCCAGAATTCCATGTGCTGAGACATGCAGTATGTGGATTATTCCTTCCAATAAACCACCAAAAAGGAAACATGAGCAACAAAATTACAATCTGTCTTAATGATTTTGTGACAGGTGGTGTTTGCTGATCTTTTTTTTTTTTAAACACAGCAGCATTACACAAAAATTGCTATAAACCAATGTCTCACACGTTAATCATGCATATTCAAAAATACAGGAAACATTTATGCTTATTTGCTGGCACAGTAAAACATACATGCCAAACTCTGAAATCTCTGGCTGGGTGAGAAACTGACAGCTGAGATTGCCTCTGTGTTTTTACCACCCACATAAATGCCCGTTTGGTGCTGATAACATAATTGCTCAACGCACACCACACCCACACACAAATACACACACACAATGCAGCACGGGGAAAAAGGAGTTATGCGATCATGTAGAGAGCCCGTAGAGAGATGAAATTTAACAGAGATTTCATCAAAAAACAATCCATTGCTTTTTTTGTAAACATTTCATTAGACATCAGAAGCAAGGTGCCTTTTTTCACCAATGGTGACAACACTGCATTTACTGTAAATACCCATCATTCCATGAGTTTGAACCAAACACTAAGTGTGGCTTGACCACCACAAACAAGGCAAGGCAAGTTTATTTATATAGCACATTTCATACACAATGGTAATTGAAAGTGCTTTACATGAAAAGGAAACTAATACGTAAGAATAAAAATGGAATGCTTAAGAAATAAAAATAACAATAAAAGCAGAGAATACCCCTATCTAGATGGAACAGTCAGAGAGTTTCAGAATGTTTGTCCCATATCTTTAGTATAATTTTCTATGTAATTTTTAATGTGCCTCTTTCTGTGCCTAAATAATCTGTTGGACGTATCCAACAGATCCCAGGAAGAGCTCTAGGACTGACCCTCCAGTCCGCACTCAGTTAATTTGGTCCTCAACCACGGGTTATCATATTTGTCAAGCTTGCTCTAAAAAATACAACACTAAAAGCTTAAATCAAACTTTTCAGCGTATACTATTGGTCTGAAATGACGCTATAAGTGGAATAAAATAACTGGCGTACCTGAGTTCCTCTTGGAGATGTATTTGAGATTGATGGAGGCCACTGAATTGATGAGAAGGAGCATAAATCCAGCAAGCTTCATCTTTCAGTCATGTGTAGCTACAAGAAACCAGAAAACATAAGAATAAACCCTGACTTCCTTTTAAAACTTTAACATATCTAGCATCACCAGCGTCCAAAAAGAGCACCTCCCATCCAAGAAAATGGACAAAGTGAATGAAACTTCTTTTGAAGTTAGTACTGGATGTTTTGGACTGCCAAATGTTTTCAGTTCAAAGTATTTGGAATTTTGAACATATTAAATTAGATTTTTTTCTAAGTATTCCAAATAATCAAGTCTGTAGTTACTGTTCATTTTAATGTAAAAAAAAAATGTAATTAACTTGACAAACTAAACATCATTAAAAAGGCCTCAAAAACTCAGGCTTCGATATTTTACCTCTGTTTTACTTTAAAATGTCATAGTAACAGTACATTTTTAATTATGAATTTTTAAATGGAAAAATTAAATTTTTAATTTTTAGTTATGAAAATGAAAAACATTGATAACTTTAGCATTAATTAAAGCTGCAAGCAGCGTCAAAATGGACCTTGCACCCGGGGCCACCGCCACACGTTGGCCTTAGGAAAACAGTGAACAGTGGGAAAAAAATAGCAAAGTCATTTTGATGTGTCACACTTCCTGCAGCCAGCAGGTGGTGCTTTGACTATAACTGAATATCGATATGTGGATGTCTTCAGATCAGGACTATTATCAAAAATGTGAAGTTTAGGGCAGATTGGACATTGTATGCCTGAGTTACAACAACTTCCTGTTTCATGGCGTTAATCGAATACATTAGCACTTAGCCAAGTGATGCATGATTTAAGGTGTTTCTAGCATATTTGGTACTTCGTGGCATATTTTAATATGTTTCTGGGAGTGAAATACAGTGTGAAGCATGCCATTTCCTGTTGCCAGGAGGTGGCACTATGACTAATTGAATATTGGCATGTAGATGTCTTCAGGCCAGGACTCCTATCAAACATGTAAAGTTTGTGGCAGATTGGACATTGTTTGTCTGAGTTACAACAACATACTGTTTCATGGCATTAATCGCATACATTAGCACTTGGCCAAGCGTTGCATGATTTAATGTGTTTCTAGCATATTTGGTACTTTGTGGCATATTTAAATGTGTTTCTGGGAGTGAATTACAGTATAAAACATGCCATTTCCTGTTGCCAGCTGGTGGCGATATTACTGTAACTGAACATTGGCATGTCGATGTCCATGTTCAGCCCAACTTACAACAGCTTCCTGTTTAATGGCGAAATATCAAGATTTTAACAAGAAGGCCTTAAGATTAGACTGACCAAATATGATGTTGATCTGATTAAATCTCTAGGAGGAGTTAAAGTTAAAGTAAAACGTCTGGGAATGGCAAAAACTGCAACAATTTTGCAGAGAAAATTCAAAATATCTGACTTCAGCTGTCCGCGTTCGTGCACCGTCAGCATGACGTAATTTTCATTTCGGCTGGAGGTCGGCCGCACACCCTGTCCGCATGCAGCCCAAATTTCGAGACCGCGCGGATGGTGCGCGTGCAACAGCGTGTGCGCAAGCAGGACAGAAGAGTCCACTAGGTGGCAATACGCACAGAACTGAGCACAGTGTGAAGTCGTCGAAGAAGAGTGTGTAAAGAGCGATTCAAAAACAAGAGTAAACTCAGAAGCATGCCTTCTCCATCATTTTTGATTCCTGTTCTCTTGGTGTATCTTCTGAACTATGTTGCAAAGGTGGATGCACTATTTTTCTTCTCCGATCCTGCCCAGCGAATGTCCCGTTGATGACACGATGTCTGGTAAAGAGTATAGAAAAAATTGTACTGCGCATGTGTCGAACTCGGTCATCCACACGCATCCGTAGTTTAGTGTATACCCGGGGCTTAAGTCGTCGACGCCTTTACTTGCTTTTTTTCTTAACAGTGCAAAAGAGACTCGAAATACTCCGGCAGTTTTGGACATACAAATAAGAGTTATATATTACTAAAAACTGTGTAATGTCTTCTTTTATTTGTGTACACTCACAGTAAAAACAAAATGTTGTGTTTTTTGCAAAATAAAGGAAACTAACATGATGCACAACCTGCCATCTCTATCTGAATGAAGTCCATTCTGATAGTCCTGAGAAAATGAACTGTAACTTCCAGAATACTAATCACACAAACATTAGACATATGTCCAAAGAAACATTGAAATGTCAGGTTTTAAATCATGTAAGTCAAATCGCCTCTGAACTTTGCCAATACTAATCTTATATACAGGCATTTGACTAAAAATACATTCAGCCGTCGCTCCCAAAATGAATTCAACGAGTCATCTTGTTAATGTTATAAATGAATTATGTCTCCGTTTGTCATTACCGATCTGCTGGTAATTTGTCATCATTATTGTCTTGACTTCATGCTGACCGAGTTTGGTGGTGATCGGATTGGTGGTAATCGGATTAAATATCAAATTCCAGAGCATGCATTTTTCAAACAACACATAATAACTGACTTCCTGTTGAGCTGGCGTGTAACTTAAAGCACGAAAATTGCCCCATGAGGTCTATATGTGTACCGAGTTTCATACTAATGCGTGCAAGCATGTTTGATATATGGACCAAGTTATCGGAGCCCATTCAAAGGGGCGCTGTTGAGCCCCTGTGCCACGCCCGGGTTCCAGCTACTGCCCGGCCCTAATTGCCGCGGATTCCGATGTGTGTGCAAAGTTTCAAGAGTTTTCGAGCATGGTAAGGGCCCCAAAAGTGCCCGAATAGTCAGAAAAAAAAAAAATAATAATCCTTAGGGGAACAATAAGGCCTTCACCTTCGGCTTGGGCCCTAAATATAGCTGCAAGCAGCGATGACGGGCCCAAGCCTGGTGGCACCGCCACCCCAGTGGTAAAACGGTAAAACGGTAAAAACGGTAAAAACATAAAAGGTCTAGGTCAAATTCACACCATATTTACTGCAGCAGCTGGTGCCCATATGATCAAAACCACAACAGCCAAACCCATGAGATCATTTAAATGTAGATGAATTTCATGTCATAGAATGTCATAAGTCAATTTCAAATAAGTGCAGAATAATCTGCCATGTTTGCATTTTTCTCAGACAACCACTATAAAAATTCCAGAGCAAACTACCTACTGTTATTTGCGCAAACTTAACAGTACTCCGAGAAATCTAATAAAGTGATGTGAATGTCTGTGATTGCTGATGTTGTATTACCCTAACACTTCTCCATGTGTTTTTTGACCTCCCTGAGCTGTTGTTTGTGCAATAATCTTATGCACCAAAATCATGCTTTCATTTAATTTCAGTATGGGTAGTATTTGATGTAAAAATAAAAATAATATAAAATTAATAAATAGAGCCAAATCACAGAACTTGCAAAGATGATTTTAATATCTGTCTTGGGTAAAAGTAAGGTATGTGTCTAGATTTTTCTGCTCACTTATACAAGTTTGTTATAAACAGCCACTTTTACAAAACCATGTGAAATTTATGTAAATATGGGTTTTGAATAAATTAGAATTATATAAATAACTAATTTAAAGACATGCGTCATATGTGATGCTCGCAAACACAGCACTTGATCTTCTGTAATGCCCATATCTACACAACACACTTTTCTTTTGTCAAAAAAAAAAAAAAAAAAAAAAAAAGGTAGTCTTGTCTGAATCAATACATGAAATCACAGTTGACTGGTAATTAGGGCAGAGCACCGATGGTGTGAGGACCCTATTGGAATTGCTCCGTTTATTAGGGCCCGAGCACCAAAGTGTGAGGACCCTATTGGATTTCCTCTGTTTATTATTAGGGCCCGAGCACCGATGGTGTGAGGACCCTATTGGAATTGCTCCGTTTATTATTATTCTTCTCCAAAGTGAATCGCATTTTTGAGGGCCTGAACGTGCTCGAAAACTCATGAAACTTTGCACATGCATCAGAAGTGGTGAAAATTTACGTCTGTTATGGGTTTCAGAATTGGGCGGGGCAAAATGGCTCGATAGCGCCACCTAATGAAGTGCCCCTCGCGCTACATTTCACGTAGATTTTGAAATTCGGTACACACGTTTAACAGCCCAATACCTACAAAAAAGTCTCTTGGAGCAAAATCTAAATCTGAACAGGAAGTCAGATATTTTGAATTAACTTGCCAATTTTTGCCATTTCCAGACGTTGTACTTTAATGAACTCCTCCTAGAGCTTTAATCAGATCAATGTCATATTTGGTCAGTCTAATCTAAAGGCCTTTGCGACGTTAAATTGCGAAGATCTAGATTTTTCACTGAAGGGCGTGTCCGTGGTGGCCTGACACGATGTTTCGCCATGAAACAGGAAGTTCTTGTAACTCGGGTATACAATGTCGGATCTGCCCCAAACTTCACATGTTTTATTAGAGTAGTGACCTGAAGACATCTTCATGACAATATACAGTTACAGTCATAGCGCCACCCGTGGGTAACAGGAAATGACATGTTTTACACTGTGATTAACTCCTCATAGAGATTTAACCAGATCAACATTATATGTTGTCAGTCTAATCTTAAGACCTTACTGATGATAAATATCAAAGATCTTGAATTTTCGTTGGAGGGCGTGTCCGTGGCAGCCTGACAAAGTCTGATGTTTCGCCATGAAAGAGGAAGCTGTTGTATCTCAGGCATACTATGTCTGATGTGCCTCAAACTTCACATGTGTGATGAGAGTCCTGGCCTAAAGACATCTATATGACAATATTCAGTTAGTCGTAGCACCACCTGCTGGCAACAGGAAATGGCATGCTTTACACTGTAATTCACTCCCAGAAACACATTTCAATATGCCACGAAGTACCAAACATGCTACAAACACGTTAAATCATGCAGCACTTGGCTAAGTGCTA
The DNA here is from genome assembly GCF_019924925.1 of Ctenopharyngodon idella. NCBI lineage: Eukaryota > Metazoa > Chordata > Actinopteri > Cypriniformes > Xenocyprididae > Ctenopharyngodon > Ctenopharyngodon idella. Next base: position 32,158,659 of record NC_067233.1, read on the forward strand.
ATGTATACGATTATCGCCACGAAACAGGAAGTTGTTGTAACTCAGGCATACAATGTCCGATCTGCTCCAAACGTAACACGTTTGATAATATTTCTGGCCTGAACACATCTATGTCGCAATATTCAGTTATGGTCAAAGCGCCACCTGTTGGCAGTAGGAAGTGTGGCACTTTTAAATAATTTTACCGTAATTCTCCTGTATTTACTCGCTTACATGCATGTCGCCCACTTTTCACTGTTTTCCTAAGGCCAATGGGTGGTGGTGAGCCCAGGTGCGAGGGCCCTTTCATCGCTGCTTGCAGCTTTAATAAGAATTGTAACTCAAGTGTCATTTAGAAAAGTAGTCCTGTCCAAATAGTGATATAGTGTCATAGTTCAATTTCAAATGAGTGTGAAGTTATCATTTGCAGTGTGTTTTTATATTTTAATTAACCTAATTATCAATCTAATAATATAATACTATGTTGTCAATGGCCTACAAATAAACTGGCTTGATTAGCTGCTTTAGGTGTGTTTGATTAGTGTTTGATATATAAATTAATTGTGTATAGTGTTTCTTTATAGAAAATATGAGTCATTCCGTTTCCTTTTTTTAACATTACTTTAATCTATCACCATGGCAACACCATTCGAGACATCCAATATCTGTTCGCAATTTAACATCTTCAATGTCTTAGCACCATGGTAAAAAATGTATGGTCTGAATCGAATAAACCCCCTAGACGTAGTAGTTCAGAGCTTGTTTATTCAAAAAATCCACATTCAAACCAAAATATCTGACTTCCTTTTGGTCGGAGCTAATGACTGTAAATTAAAAAGTTGTCCGGCTTAATGAGAACAATATGTGTACCAAGTTTGGTGACTGTAGTTAAAAAAATGTCATAAATGTCTATGTCAAATTCAGACCTCATTTACTGCAGCAGCTGGTTCCTATATGATCACAAATCACAACAGCCACATCCATGAGATCGTTTAAATTTAGATGAATTTCACGTCATAGAATATCATAGGTCAGTTTCAAATGAGTGCAGAATATCATCCTAATCTTCCATGTCCGTGTTTCTCTCAGACAACCTCTATAAAATTCCAGAGCAAATTACATACTGTTATTTGCGCAAATTCAACAGTACTCTGAGAAATGTAATCCAGTCTTAATGCGAATGTCTGTGATTGTTGATGTTGTATTATCTTAACACTTTCTTTCATGTGTTTTGACCTCCCTGAGCTATTGTTTGTGCACCAATCCTTTGCACCAAAAGCATGCTTTTATTTAATTTCAATATGTGTGGTACAAAAAATACAATTATAAAATTAATAAATAGAGCCTGCGAAACCTGCAAAGATGATTTTAATATCAGTCTCAGGTAATAGTAAGGTACATGTCTAGATTTTTCTGCTCACTTATGCAAGTTTATTTTAAACAGACACTTTCATAATCACATGAAATTTACTTAAAGAGGGTTTTTAAAAAAAAAAAAAAAAATTTGAATTATATCAATAAATAATTCATTTAAAAATAATTTAAATTGTAAAAACAATAATTGTAACTCAAACAACATTTAGAAAACTAGTCCTGTCCTAATAGTGATATAGTATCATGGCTTAATTTCAAATGCGTGTGAAGTTATCATTTGCAGTTCAAAATTTTTATAAGTTCATCAATAAATGGGTAATTAGTGAAAGGGTTAAAGACCACTAATTAAGATTGTAATACACACATACACATACACACACACACAGAGAGACTGAGTGAGAGGGGAGGGTAGGGCGGAGGAGGAAGGAGGGGGTAGGGGGTTTGGACAGAGAGAGAGTCTATGTCTGTGTGTGTGTGTGTGTGTGTGTGTGTGTGTGTGTGTTTGTGTGTGTGTGTGTGTGTGTGTGTGTGTGTGTGTGTGTGTGTGTGTGTGAAAAATCCACATTCAAACCAAAATATCTGACTTCCTGTTGGTCAGAACTAATGACTGTAAATTAAAAAGTTGTCCGGCTTAATGAAAACAATAAGTGTACTGAGTTAGGTGACTGTAGGTTAAACTAACCCCCCCACTTTTGTCAAAAGGTGGCGCTGTAGAGCCCCTGCTCCCCGCCCGTTTCTAAGGCTTTGCCCATGTCTACTAGATGACAATATTGATGTGTGTGTCAAGTTTCATGCAATTTAAAGCATGTTAAGAGGCTCAAAAATGCCCAAGAATATTATTAAAGTTTGATGGGTTGCCATCGCAACAATATTTAAGATATCACAAATACATTAACAGGTCTACATCTGCCATGTTTTGACATTATTGTGATGAAGTTTGAAGCAAATCGGGTAAAAATAAGAAAGTGATCTCAAAGCATTTTAAAAGTGATATACTTCCTGCTGCCAGTTGGTGGCGCTATAACTTTGACTCACAATAGTCACATCCATGTGATCGGACTCCTACAACCAACACACTGGTGAAGTTTCATAAAAATCAATCAATGTATGCAGAAGTTATAACACACTTCCTGATTCCCTTTTCTCGCCATAAATTTGTTGCCTTGCCACGGCCAAACAGTTCAAGATATCAAAAATCCACTGGCAATTTTTCATCATCACTGTCTTGACTTCATGCCGACCGAGTTTGGTGGTGATCGGATTAATCACCTAGGAGGAGTATATCAAATTCCAGAGCATGCGTTTTTCAAACAACCTATAATAACTGACTTCCTGTTGAGCTGGCGTATAACTTAGAGCACGAAAGTTGTTAGGCCCGATGAGGTCTAAAAGTGTACCGAGTTTTATACTTATGTGTGCAAGCGTGTTTGATATATGGACCAAGTTTTCGGACCCTATTCAAAAGGGCGCTGTCGAGCCCTCCTGCCACGCCCATGTACCAGCTTCTGCCCGGCCCTGATGGCCGAGGATTCTGACCCGTGTGCAAATTTTAAAGAGTTTTTGAGCACATTAAGGGCCCCAAAAACCCCAAAAACATAGAAAAAAAATAAAATAATAAATATAGCTGCAAGCAGCGATGGCGGGCCCAAGCCCGGTGGCTTGAGAGCAACTGTGCACAGCGGGCAATAGGCATTTAAAGCGGTTAAACATCAAATAACTATGTCAAATTCACTCTACATTTACTGCACTATAAGGTGGCGCTATAGAGCCCCTCCTCCACGCCCATTTCTAAGGCTTTGCCCATGCCTACTGGATAACAATCCTGATGTGTGCGTGGAGTTTCATACAATTTGAAGCATGCTAAGAGTCTCAAAAACATCCAAAAGGAATATTAAAGTTTGATGCGTTGCCATGGCAACAGTGTTTGAGATATCACGATTCTATTCAAAGGTCTACATCTGTAATGTTTTGACATTATTGTGATGAAGTTTAAAGCAAATCGGGTAAAAATAAGAGGGTGATCTCAAAGCATGTTGAAAGTGGCACACTTCCTGCTGCCAGTAGGTGGCGCTATAACTTTGACTCACAATAGTCACATCCACGTGATCTGCCTTGTACAATGAACACACAGCTGAAGTTTCATCAAAATCAATTAATGTATGCAGATGTTATATCACTTCCTGTTTCCCTTTTCTCGGCATAAATTCGTTGCCTCGCCACGGCCAAACCATTCGAGATATCAAAAATCTGCTGGCAATTTAGCATCATCAATGTCTTGACTTCATGCTGACCGAGTTTGGTGGTGATCGGATTAATCGCGTAGGAGAATATCAAATTCCAAAGCATGCGTTTTTCAAACAACCCGTAATAGCCGACTTCCTGTTGAGCCAGCGTATAACTTAGAGCACGAAAGTTGTTAGGCCCGATGAGGTCTATATGTGTACCGAGTTTCATACTAATGTGTGTAAGCGTGTTTGATATATGGACCAAGATTTCAGACTCCGTTCAAGGGGGGCGCTGTCGAGCCCCTCGCCACGCCCAGGTACCAGCCTCTGCAACGTCCTAATGGCCGCAGGTTCCAATGTGTGTGCCAATTTTCAAGAGTTTTTGAGCATGTTAAGGACCTCAAAAAGCCCCGAATGACAGAAAAAAAATAAAATAAAATAATAATAATAATAACAATCCTTAGTGGATCAAGAGGGCCCTGCGCCACCAGTGGCGGATAAATAGAGGAGAAATATGGCAAAGTCATTTTGACGCACCACACTTCCTGCTGCCAGCATAACTGAATATTGCCATGTAGATGTCTTCAGGCCAGGATTATTATCAAACATGTGAAGTTTGGGACAGATCGGACATTGTATGCCTGAGTTACAACAACTTTCTGTTTTGTGGTGTTAATCGCATACGATATAATGTGTTTCTAGCATGTTTGGTACTTCATGGCATTTACAAATGTGTTTCTGGGAGTGAATTATAGTGCAAAGCATGCCATTTCCTGTTACCAGCAGGTGGTGCTAAGACTAACTGAATATTGGCATATAGATGTCTTTAGGCCAAGACTTTTATCACACATGTGAAGTTTGGGGCAGATCGGACACTGTATGCCTGAGTTACAACAGCTTACTCTTTCATGCCGAAACATCAGATTTTGTCAGGCCACCACAGACAGCGAAAACTCAAGATCTTCGCAAGTTAACATCGCTAAGGCCTTAAGATTAGACAGACCAAATATGGATGTTGATCTGGTTAAATCTCTACGAGGTGTTAATCACACTGTAAAACATCATTTTCTGTTGCCCGCAGGTGGCGCTATGACTGTAACTGAATATTGACATGTAGATGTCTTTTGTTACCCACAGGTGGCGCTATGACTGTAACTGAATATTGCCATGTAGATGTCTTCAGGTCAAGACTCTAATAAAACAGGTGGCGCTATGACTGTAACTGAATATTGCCATGTAGATGTCTTCAGGTCAAGACTCTAATAAAACATGTGAAGTTTCGGATAGATCGGACATTGTATGCCCGAGTTACAACAACTTCCTGTTTCATGGCGAAACATCGAACTTTGTCGATGTTTAAATTTTGCAAAGTTAATTCAAAATATCTGACTTCCTGTTGGTTTCCAGATTTTGTTGACTTTTTTGTAGGTATTGGACTGATAGATGTGTGTACCGAATTTCATACTTGTACGTGAAATGTAGCGTCAGGGCCATTTTGCCCCACCTATTTCTGAAACCCATATCAGACGTAAATTTTCACCACTTCTGACACATCTGGAAAGTTTCATGAGTTTTCGAGCATGTTTAGGCCTTCAAAATGTGATTCCGCTTTCATGGCGAAACATCAGACTTTGTCAGTCCGCCACGGACACACCCTTCAACGAAAACTCAAGATCTTTGCAATTTAACATCGCAAAGGTCTTAAGATTAGACTGACCATATATGATGTGCTTCTGGTTAAATCTCTATGAGGAATTAATCACAGTGTAAAACATGTCATTTGTTACCCACAGGTGGCGCTATGACTGTAACTGAATATTGCCATGTAGATGTCTTCAGGTCAAGACTCTAATAAAACATGTGAAGTTTCGGACAGATCGGACATTGTATGCCCGAGTTACAACAACTTCCTGTTTCATGGCGAAACATCGAACTTTGTCTTCAGGCCAGGACTCTAATAAAACATGTGAAGTTTGGGGCAGATCAGACATTGCATGCCCAAGTTACAACAACTTCCTGTTTCATAGTGAAACATCGAATTTTCTCAGGCCGCCACGGACACGCCCTTTAGTGAAAACTCTAGATCTTCACAATTTAACATCGCGAAGGCCTTTAGATTAGACTGACCAAATATGACCTTGCTCTGATTAAAGCTCTAGGAGGAGTTCGTTAAAGTACAACGTCTGGAAATGGCAAAAAATGCACAAATTTTGCAAAGTTAATTCAAAATATCTGACTTCCTGTTGGTTTCCAGATTTTGTTGACTTTTTTGTAGGTATTGGACTGATAGATGTGTGTACCGAATTTCATACTTGTACGTGAAATGTAGCGTCAGGGCCATTTTGCCCCACCTATTTCTGAAACCCATATCAGACATAAATTTTCACCACTTCTGACGCATCTGGAAAGTTTCATGAGTTTTCGAGCATGTTTAGGCCTTCAAAATGTGATTCCGCTTTCATGGCGAAACATCAGACTTTGTCAGTCCGCCACGGACACACCCTTCAACGAAAACTCAAGATCTTTGCAATTTAACATCGCAAAGGTCTTAAGATTAGACTGACCATATATGATGTGCTTCTGGTTAAATCTCTATGAGGAATTAATCACAGTGTAAAACATGTCATTTGTTACCCACAGGTGGCGCTATGACTGTAACTGAATATTGCCATGTAGATGTCTTCAGGTCAAGACTCTAATAAAACATGTGAAGTTTCGGACAGATCGGACATTGTATGCCCGAGTTACAACAACTTCCTGTTTCATGGCGAAACATCGAACTTTTCCAGGCCGCCACGGACACGCCCTTCAGCAAAAACTCAAGAGCCTCGCAATTTTAAAAATAGGTATTTGCTGCCCTCTAGTGCTTATTCTATATATGACATTTGAATATTATTTTAATTATTTTAACCAAAGAGCAGTTATCTGCCTAATTTTAACTTACACATACTTATTGAAATGAAAAATTGAATTAAAATGTGCTTATTTATAATATTTGTATTATTTTATATTGAAATAAGGGATGTATAATTCCGTGGTTAGTAAATATAAGTCTTTTCCTGTTTCCCTTTTTTGTTCTTAATTTAAACCGTTGCCATGGCAAAACCATTCAAGATATCCAATAATTGTTTGCATTTTAGCATCTTCAGTGTCTTGTCATCATGTTCAGAAAGTTTGGTGGCGACTGCATGAATCCCCTAAGAGGAGTAGTTAAAATTTCAGACCTTGTTTATTCAAAAATTCCACATTCAAACTAAAATAGCTGACTTCCTGTTGGTCGGAGCTAATGATTGTAAATTAATCAGTTCCTGTGCCTTCGCTGTAGTGCAGACTCAAGGTTGTCTCCTCAGCTTCCCTATTTGTACCCACCTGGCGGGGGCGGTGCGCATTATGCAAATATCGCATGCCAATTCCATTGGCTTGTTTAATTTCATCCGAAGCTGATAGGGCTCTATGGCGATATCCCAATTCGTCGGTCACTACTGACGTACATCTCCGTTCCCTCCTTCAGGGAACGAGGGTTACATACAGGGGAAGAATTACATGGAATACACATATGGACTGGCTGTGGGCAGTACGCATATGGAGTCCCTGGGATGGCACTCTGCAATGAGCCGCAAGGGGAGGCGGAGGAACTCAACAGGGTTCGCCGAGCGGGGAACTCTACTGGAGCAATGGATGCACGTATCCGGCCCAGAGAGCGGGAGTGGCATAGCAAGCCAACACTAGAACGGGTTCTTCGCATTACCAGCTACTGGAAGCGAGTACACGGGAAGATACCGGTTCCACACGAAGGCTATAGAATCTAGCGAACGTGTTGGGTGTCGCCCAGCCTGCAGCTCTACAGATATCTGTCAGCGAGGTGCCGTGCAGCAGCGCCCAGGAAGAGCTCTCCTCTAGTAGAGTGAGCTCTTAACCCAAGCGGGCAAGGCATGCCTTGGGACTGATAAGCCAAGGCGATGGCGTCCACTATCCAGTGGGCCATCCTCTGCTTGGAGATAGCCTTTCCCTTCTGCTGGCCTCTGTAACAGACAAAGAGCTGATCTGAGGTCCTAAAGCTTCACATTCTATCCACGTACAGGTGCAGAGCACGGACGGGACAGAGCAAAGCCAGGGCTGGGTCTGCCTCCTCCAAAGGCAGCGCTTGCAGGTTCACTACCTGATCTCTGAAGGTAGTGGTAGGAACCTTGGGTACATATCCAGGCCGGGGTCTCAGGATAACGTGAGAGTCACCGGTCCCGAATTCCAGGCATGATTCGTCGACTGAAAATGCGCGAGGTCCCCTACCCTCTTCACTGAGGCCAATGCAACCAGGAGGACGGTCTTAAGGGGATGGTACTTTTAACTCTACTGACTGCAAAGGCTCGAAGGGATGACCCTGGAGAGATGTAAGTACCAGGGAGAGATCCCAAGAGGGTATAGAGGAAGGGCGAGGCGGATTCAGTTTCCTCGCCCCCCTCAGGAACCTGATGATCAGGTCGTGCTTCCCCAAAGACTTACCATCGACTGCATCGTGATGTGCGGCAATAGGGCAACATACACCTTGAGGGTGGAGAGAGACAGCCTTCGCTCCAAGCCCTCTTGCAGGAAGGAAAGCACAGACCTGACCGAACATGATCCGGGGTCCTCTTGATGAGAGGAACACCATTCAACAAGCTCCACTTCAACGCATAGAGGTTCCTCGTAGAAGGAACTCTAGCGGAAGTGATAGTGTCTACAACCGACTGGGGGAGATCACTTAGAACCTCTGCATCCCGTCCAGGGACCAGACATGGGGTTTCCAGAGGTTGGGACGCGGGTGCCAGAGGGTGCCCTGTCTCTGAGTCAGAAGGTCCTTCCTCAGAGGAATGGGCCATGGAGGTGCTGTTGCGAGGAGCGTCAGTTTCGAAAACCAGGTCCGAGTGGGCCAATACGGAGCCACTAGCAAGACCTGATCTATCTGTGCGGCCCCAAAACGCTGCCAGATCAGCTGGACCACCTGGGGACGGAGTCTCCATTCGCCCGGAAGCGGAGGCTGCCGTGAAAGCTCGTCGGCTCCACGGTTGAGCACGCCTGGGACGTGAATGGCATGCAGTGACCTCAGATGCTTCTGACTCCATAGCAAGAGATGGCGGGCGAGTTGCGAGTTGCGACATGCGACGGGAGCGTAGACCACCCTGATGGTTGATGTACGCAATTGTCGCAGTGCTGTCCGAGCGGACCAGTACGTGCTTGTCTGACAACAGCTCTTTGAAGCGGCCCAGTGCAAGACGTACTGCTAGCAACTCAAGGCAATATGCCAATGCAGTTGGAGCACCGTCCACAGACCCGAGACTGCATGCCCATTTTATGTGGCTCCCCACCCGGTGGCACAGGCATCTGTGGAGACCGCAGCATGCCTGGACACTTGTTCAAGGGGAACTCCTGCCCGCAGGAATGAAGGGTCCGACGACTGAGTGAGGGTACGACGGCAGTTCGGTGTCACGGGGACACGGAACGTACCGCGTTGCTATGCCCATCTCGGGACCCAGCCGTGAAGCCAGTGCTGAAGCGGCCTCATATGAAGCAATCCGAGCGGCGTGACTGCGGGTGCGAATGCCATATGCCCCAGGAGCCTCTGAAAAAGTTTCAGTGGGGCCGCTGTCCTGCGCTTGAGCGAACTCAGGCAGTTCAACACTGACTGGACGCACTCCTCTTTGAGGCGCGCTGTCCGGGCGACCGAGTCCAGTTCCATACCGGGATAAGAGATCCTCTGCCCAGGGGCGAGTTTGCTCTTGTCCCAGTTGACCCAAAGACCCAACCGGCTAAGGTGAGCTAACACCATGTCCCCATGTTCACACAACTGCTCTCGCGAGCTGGCCAGAATGAGCCAGTCATCGAGGTAATTGAGAATGCGAACGCCCTGTTCCTTGAGCGGAACAATGGCCGCCTCCGCAACCTTGGTAAAGACGCGGGGCGACAGGGCCAGCCCGAAGGGTAGGACTTTGTACTGATATTCCCAACTCCCCGAACGCAAACCGTAGGAAGGGTCTGTGTCAAGGCAGAATCGAGACATGAAAGTACGTGTCCTTCAGGACGATTGCTGCGAACTAATCCTGGGGACGGATGCATTCGAAAATGCGTTTCTGTGTAAGCATCTTGAACGGCAGCCTGTGAAGGGACCGATTCAGGACACGCAGATCCAGGATTGGCCATAACCCACCACCTTTCTTGGGTGAAGTAGGGGCTGAAAAACCCTGACTTCATATCGGCTGGAGGGACCGGCTCGATTGCATTCTTCGCAAGGAGAACAGCAATCTCCGCCTGGAAAACAGGTGCATTGTCCAGGGACACGCGAGTGTAGTGGACACCCCTGAACACCGGGGGACGCCGGGCGAACTGAATCACATAGCCGAGTCTGATGGTACAAATGAGCCAGCAGGACGGGCTGGGAAGCGCTAACCACGCTCCCAGACTCCGAGCCAGCGGGACCAAAGGCACCACAGACATACCGACGTGGGGCAGTGAGGCAGACTACTGGGACACGACTCGGACGGCATAGCGGCCCGAAGTGGGGTCAGACTCTGCGAGGTGGCAGTGTGTATGGGAGACGGTGCAAGGGAGGCGGCCTCGACATACACACTGGGACCTGCTGGCGAGGTGACAGGGGACTGAGAGTGGCGAGGCGGAGCACCGCACACTGCCAGCCGCACCCTCTTGGGACCTGGAGGATTGGGAAACAGCTCTTTTTGTGAAAAGGTGGGACAACAGGATACACAAATTCCCCCCGGTCCTCCTCCGGGGGAGGGAGAGATGCAGGCATTATCTCCCGAAGAGCTGACATCCTCTCCTCCAGGTCGCCCGTCTCAGGACTGCTTCCTCGTTCTCTTGTCACCTGGCTTGGCTGGGGTCTGAACGGGCTGGGCGCCGCGTCCGCGACCGGCTACCTGCTGTCTGGTGGGTGGAGGCTGCTGCTTTGCAGACTTAGCTGGGGCGGAGGACGACGCAGGCGGGCGCCCTCGGCAGACTGAGGTTGCGCAGCCTGCGGTAGGGTGGAGGCAGCAGCGGACCACCGGGGCAAGATATGCTTGATGGCCTCAGTCTGCTTCTGTGTGGCCGAGAACTGCTGGGCGAAGCTCTCGACCACGTCGCCGAATAGGCCGACCTGAGACACAGGGGAGTCCAGGAACCGATACTTATCGTTCTCCCTCATGTCCGCCAAGGTCAGCCACAGGTGGCGCTGCTGGACTACAAGCGCAGCCATCGCCTGACCAACAGAGCGAGCCATCACCTTAGTCGCCCGGAGGGCGAGGTCGGTGGCGGCGCGCAGCTCCCTCAGCAGCTGTTGGTCAAGACCACCCTGGGGCATGTCCATCAGCGCTTTGGCCTGATAGACCCTGTAGCAGTGCCATGGCATGCAAGGCAGAGGCGGCCTTTCCGTAGGCTCTGTAAGCTTTCTCCGTCATGCTCGACGAGAATTTACTAGTGTCATTTCTAACGATTACATTTGACTGTAAACTGTAACTTCTTTTATATGCTTTTCTTATGGCAAGTTTGGTCTCGTTTTAAAGCTCTTTCCACGTCTCATTCACTGAGGTATATATAGAGGTTCTATTTTTAATGGTACTGTGAAGAAAATACACTCCTATCTGATACCTCATAAATTATGCAAATCCAGCCAGGAGACAAGACAAAGAAAACTTTGCCCGCCAAACATTGCACCCTGACTACTGGTTGTTTTCAAAGAAGGAGGTGTGTTAGCTTGGTTTTCCATAAAAGCACCAACACACAACTTTTCCTTTGTCTCCCGATTGTCTCACGATTGCCCCTGAACTGCCTCAGGCGACAGCGCTCTCATCACGCGCTCAGCTTCTTCCGGGACGACCATTTCCTTGGACTCTCTCTCTCTTCTCTCTTCTTGGTTATTTTACTCGTTTGAAAACCCCGCCGGAGGAAACCCTCTCGGAAAGGACCAATCGATCCAAGCCACGCGCACTGAAACTCTACTGCACACTGACTTGAACCTATATGCAAGTACCAATTTCTTTGAAATTCGTTTAAACTGATTTCTGTGCTGGCTCTCAAAGGGTTAACTGTTGTAATTTGCCAATCTTTGATTACCTCTCTTCTCTCTTTGCCTGTCTTTACTTCCGCTCTTGTATATATGTGTATATTCTGTATATATACATTTAGACGCATAACCTCTGTATTAGTAGTTTTCATATATTAAACACATTATTCATGCTCGATTGTTTTTTTGCTCATTCAACAAAACCCAGGTCACTTTAACGTTTCGATCCAGTATCCTTGCTTTACGCATTGATGCTAGAATAGGAAGTCTTTCTCGTGGCCAAAGAAAAACCTTCCTTTTTATAATAGTCTATGAGGAGCTAACGGTTTGCTGGACAAACTAATAGTTTCTCTAAATAATTATTAAACCAGAACTAATCATATATGTAATTGATTATAATTCGTTGTAATTAATTCACAATATATGTATAATTCCCTCTTGGGTTGGTATATGTATTATAATTAATCATAAAGCTTTATGATTTATTATATTCATATATTTCACCCATAAATTATATTCATATAATGGCGATATCCCAATCTGAAAGGGAACAATCAATGTATGCAGACGTTATAACACATTTCCTGGTTCCCTTTTCTCGCCATAAAATTGTTGCCTCGCCACGGCCAAACCGTTCGAGATATCAAAAATTTTACATCCTCAATGTCTTGACTTCATGCTGACCGAGTTTGGTGGTGATCGGATAAATCGCCTAGGAGGAGTATATCAAATTCCAGAGCATGTGTTTTTCAAACAACCCATAATAGCCAACTTCCTGTTGAGCTGCCGTATAACTTAGAGCACGAAAGTTGTTAGGCCCGATGAGGTCTATATGTGTACCGAGTTTTATACTTATATGTGCAAGCGTGTTTGATATATGGACCAAGATTTCGGACCCCATTCAAGGGGGCGCTGTCGAGCCCCCCTGCCACGCCCGGGTACCAGCTTCTGCCTGGCCCTAATGGCCAGGGATTCTGAACCGTGTGCAAATTTTCAAGAGTTTTTGAGCACGTTAATGCCCCCAAAAACTTAGAAAAAATAAATAAATAGCTGCAAGCAGCAATGACGGGCCCAAGCCCGGTGGCACTGCCATCCCGGTGGCTTCAGGGCAACTGTGCATGGCGGGCAATAGGCATTTAAAACAGGTAAACATACAAACCCGATTCCAAAAAAGTTGGGACACTGTACAAATTGTGAATAAAAAAGGAATGCAATAATTTACAAATCTCATAAACTTATATTTTATTCACAATAGAATATAGATAACATATCAAATGTTGAAAGTGAGACATTTTGAAATGTCATGCCAAATATTGGCTCATTTTGGATTTCATGAGAGCTACACATTCCAAAAAAGTTGGGACAGGTAGCAATAAGAGGCCGGAAAAGTTAAATGTACATATAAGGAACAGCTGGAGGACCAATTTGCAACTTATTAGGTCAATTGGCAACATGATTGGGTATAAAAAGAGCCTCTCAGAGTGGCAGTGTCTCTCAGAAGTCAAGATGGGCAGAGGATCACCAATTCCCCCAATGCTGCGGCGAAAAATAGTGGAGCAATATCAGAAAGGAGTTTCTCAGAGAAAAATTGCAAAGAGTTTGAAGTTATCATCATCTACAGTGCATAATATCATCCAAAGATTCAGAGAATCTGGAACAATCTCTGTGCGTAAGGGTCAAGGCCGGAAAACCATACTGGATGGCCGTGATCTTCGGGCCCTTAGACGGCACTGCATCACATACAGGAATGCTACTGTAATGGAAATCACAACATGGGCTCAGGAATACTTCCAGAAAACATTGTCGGTGAACACAATCCATCGTGCCATTCGCCGTTGCCGGCTAAAACTCTATAGGTCAAAAAATAAGCCATATCTAAACATGATCCAGAAGCGCAGGCTTTTTCTCTGGGCCAAGGCTCATTTAAAATGGACTGTGGCAAAGTGGAAAACTGTTCTGTGGTCAGACGAATCAAAATTTGAAGTTCTTTTTGGAAAACTGGGACGCCATGTCATCCGGACTAAAGAGGACAAGGACAACCCAAGTTGTTATCAGCGCTCAGTTCAGAAGCCTGCATCTCTGATTGTATGGGGTTGCATGAGTGCGTGTGGCATGGGCAGCTTACACATCTGGAAAGGCACCATCAATGCTGAAAGGTATATCCAAGTTCTAGAACAACATGTGCTCCCATCCAGATGTCTTCTCTTTCAGGGAAAACCTTGCATTTTCCAACATGACAATGCCAGACCACATACTGCATCAATTACAATATCATGGCTGCGTAGAAGAAGGATCCGGGTACTGAAATGGCCAGCCTGCAGTCCAGATCTTTCACCCATAGAAAACATTTGGCGCATCATAAAGAGGAAGATGCGACAAAGAAGACCTAAGACAGTTGAGCAACTAGAAGCCTGTATTAGACAAGAATGGGACAACATTCCTATTCCTAAACTTGAGCAACTTGTCTCCTCAGTCCCCAGACGTTTGCAGACTGTTATAAAAAGAAGAGGGGATGCCACACAGTGGTAAACATGGCCTTGTCCCAACTTCTTTGAGATGTGTTGATGCCATGAATTTTAAAATCAACTTATTTTTCCCTTAAAATGATACAATTTCTCAGTTTAAACATTTGATATGTCAATTATGTTATATTCTGAATAAAATATTGAAATTTGAAACTTCCACATCATTGCATTCCTTTTTTATTCACAATTTGTACAGTGTCCCAACTTTTTTGGAATCGGGTTTGTAAAAGGACTATGTCAAAGTCATTTGAATACACCACATTTACTGCAGCTGCTGGTGCCCATATGATCACAAACCACAACAGCCACATCCAAGAGACTGTTTAAATTTAGATGAATTTCATGTCATACAATGTCATAGGTCAATTTCAAATGATTTCAGAATATCATCCTAATCTGCCATGTCTGTGTTTTTCTCAGACAACCTCTATAAAAATTCCAGAGCAACTTACATACTGTTATTTGTGCAAATTCAACAGTGCTCTTAGAAGTCTAATCCAATCTAATGCGAATGTCTGTGATTGCTGGTGTTGTATTATCCTACCACTTCTCTTCATGTGTTTTTTGACCTCCCTGAGCTATTGTTTGTGCACCAATCTTATCAACCAAAAGCATGCTTTCATTTAATTTCAATATGTGTGGTATACAATGAAAAAAAATAAAATTGTAAAATTAATTAATAGAGCTAAATCACAGAACCTGCAAAGACGATTTTAATATCAGTCTCAGGTAATAGTAAGATACATGTCTAGACTTTTCTGCTCACTTGTACAAGTTTATTGTAAACAGCCACTTTTATAAAATCATGTGAAATGTACTTAAATAGGGTTTTTAATAAATTTGAATTATATCAATAAATAATTAATTTAAAGACATATGCATCATACATTATATTTGCAAACACAGCACATGACCTTCTCTAACGCCCATGTCTAGAAAACACACACTCTCCTCTGTAAAAAAAAAAAAAAAAAAGCGAGGAGCGAGGGGGTAGGGGGGTTTGGACAGAGAGAGAGAGTCTATGTTTGTGTGTGTGTGTGTGTGTGTGTGTGTGTGTGTGTGTGTGTGTGTGTGTGTGTGTGTGTGTGAAAAATCCACATTCAAACCAAAATATCTGACTTCCTGTTGGTCAGAGCTAATGACTGTAAATTAGAAAGTTGTCTGAATTAATGAGAACAATATGTGTACCGAGTTTGGTGACTGTAGTTTAAACTAACCCCGCTCTTTTGTCAAAAGATGGCGCTATAGAGGCCCTCCTCCCGCCTGTTTCTACGGTTTTGCCCATGTCTACTGGTTGCCATCTCTGACGTTTGTATCAAGTTCACGTCTCAAAAGCATCCAAATCAAATATTAAAGTTTGATGCGTTGCCATGGCAACAGTGTTTGAGATATCACAATTCTTTTCAAAGGTCTATATCTGCTGTGTATTGACATTACACTGATGAAATTTGAAACAAATCGGGTAAAAAAAAAGAGGGTGATCTCAAAGCATTTTGAAAGTGACACACTTCCTGCTGCCAATTTAGCATCCTCAGTGTCTTGACTTCAAGCTGACCGAGTTTGGTGGTGATCGGATTAATCGCCTAGGAGGAGTATATCAAATTCCAGAGCATGCGTTTTCCAAACAACCCATAATAGCCGACTTCCTGTTGAGGTGACGTATAACTTAGAGCATGAAAGTTGTTAGGCCCGATGAGTTCTATATGTGTACCGAGTTTCATACAAATACGCCCAAGTGTGTTTGATATATGGACCAAGTTTTTAGACATCGTTCAAGGGGGTGCTGTCGAGCCCCCCTGCCACACCTGGGTACCAGTTTCTGCCCGGCCCTGATGGCTGACGATTCCAATGTGTGTGCAAAGTTTCAAGAGTTTTTGAGCATGTTAAGGGCCCCAAAAATGCCAGAATATTCAAAAAAAAAAAAAAAAAAAAAAATTATCCTAAAGAAAACAAAAGGGCCTTCGCCTTCGGCTTGGGCCCTAATAATAATAATAATCCTAAAGAAAACAATAGGGCCTTCGCCTTCGGCTTGGGCCCTAATAATAAACGGAACAATTCCACTAGGGTTTGTTTATATACCACAAATTTTCTTTTCACAATGCTGAAAAAGCCTATTCAGTAAATTTAACAATGCCTGGAGTGACTGGGGGTTAGGTGCCTTGCTCAGGGTGGAAGAGATCGCTATTCACTCATTCCCCCCACCTACATTTTTCTTGCCAGTATTGAGAATAAAATCCGCAACCTTCGGCAGAAGTAGCATTTAAAGTTGTCATGACATGAGAAAACAAATTTTCTTTGGTCTTTTGGTATACAAGATGTCTTTGTATTATTATTACATCCTGCAGGTTCCATAACTTCAAATGTCCTTGTCATCAATAAAAAAGCATTTATATAATCAAGCTGTAAAAAAGCTTTGTTTAAAACAAAGGTGGCTTGTGATGTCACAGGGTCATAATCATTTGCATATGACTGCCTCTGGAACAAGCAAACAACACCTACTTTTACATCATCGTATCTTTGTCCCGCCCACTGATGTTCAGTCGGTGAGCAGCGAGTGGATCTAAAGTAGGCCTAGTTGTTTATAATAACATTGGGTAACACTTTAGAATAATGGTCCACCATTAATAAGTAACTATGCAGGAAGTAATGCAGGACTAATGAGTAGTACTACATTAACACTTCAGCTACTACTATTAACTAATATAGAAACAAGCTTAACTAATTAGTAAGTAATATCAAATTTAGGACTAAGATAGTTCCTTATTAGCTAATCAATAATTAGAGAATGAGATTGGCATCATTAAGAACTAATAGGTAACTATGACAAATTATAAAGAATTACTAATTATTATTAAAGAATTACTAATTATTATTAAAGAACTACTAATTAATTACTAATCACAACATTAAAGTGTCTGAGATGTGAGCAATTGTCATTTTTTACTCTCAACGTGGTCATAAAATGCATCATTAATTACTCAAATGTTACCTAGTCACTATCCAGGAACTACTAGTGATCAGGACCATTATTTTAAAGTGAAAAACATCTTTTTCACTTTAAAATAATGGTCCGGATCACTAGCAGTTCTTGAACATTGTCCTTTTTTACTCGAAACATGGTCATAAAATGCATCACTTATTACTCAAGCACCTAGTCATTCTTCAAGAACTATTAGTGATCTGGACCATTATTTTAAAGTGAAAAAGTTGTTTTTCACTTTAAAATAATGGTCCTGATCACTAGTAGTTCCTGCATAGTGACTAGGTAACACTTGAGTAATTAATGATGAATTTTATGACTATATTCAGAGTAAAAATGATGACTGATTACGTCTCAGACACACGATAATGTTCTTTACAATGTGTCCGTTAGTTAATAGTCATTAATGTTGGTAATCTTAATAGGTAATTATTGATTAGCTTATTCGGAACTATCTTCTAAATCTGATATTACTTACTGATTAGTTAAGCTTGTTTCTATATTAGTTAATAGTAGTAGCTGAAGGGTTAATGTACTACTACTCATTTGTCCTGCATTACTTCCTGCATAGTTACTTATTAATGGCGGACCATTTTTGTACTGTACATTGTACCAGTGACTATAATGAGAACAAGTCGCAATACGATACTGGCTTTGGCCAAAAACTTTTGCTCAAAGTTTTGGAATCTGCAAGGACCCCGCAAACTGCAAGGACTGCAAGGACTGTAGTGCAAGGAACTGTAATGTATTTCATTTTTAAACCGGTAATGTTAAATTCATAATGAATAATCCTAGTGCAAAAGAATACTCTCTTTATAATGGCTGACGCTGTCGATCACGCAGCGCAAGTTTATCTGGACACTTGCCAAAACTCCTGTTATAGTGACGCTCTTACATTACATAATGAATCTTTTACTGTATTTAAATCGACTTTGCATTGTTTGTCATGGTGAAAGCATTTTGTGAGAGTGTGAAATTGTGTAGCAATGACGAGATCACTGCATTCACGCAATCAACAGACTGTCATCTGCTCAATGTTAATTGCTGCAACCTTCCATGTGATAGGAATAGATCTAAATATAATGCAATAATCAACATTTTTCATGATTCGTTAATCTCGACAGCTGTAATAGTAAAAAAGTGGAAAAATATAGGATTCCACATGTTTCAATTGCAAAGATGTCAGCCAATCACAGTAGTGGGTGTTTACATTGTAAAAAATTATCGAGATTTTAATGGTAAAAGACTATGGTGAAAAAAAATTAATTGGTTTACAGAAAGTTTCCGTATTATATACGGTGAATAACTGTAATAGATCTAACCATACATTTTATGTAATTTTACAGTAAAATACCATTAAATTTACAGTTTTTGGAAGTGAAAAATAATGTCATTGTATAATTTACAGTGAAAAAAAGGTAAATTGACATTCCCACAATTCTCTGCGTGACAATTAACATTTAATGTGTTTTCGTTGAAAAAACTCTTCTTCTTAGTTTTTCTTAGTTTTATTTTTTCTAATCAGTTATGTACATTAGGGCTTTATGTTACGTCTAATGTTGTTAAATTAATGTTTATTGCATTTTTAAAAATGACACTGTGTGCACCTTCTATATATTAGTAATTTCCTTCTCAGCTGGTGGAAAAGCTGCTTGTGATGAGCTTTGATTCATCATGTGACTCTCATCACCACTGTGTTTGGTTGTTGTCAGTGTATTACAAACATACAAAACAGATATTAGTACTTCAATAGGTTGGTAAATTAACATTATATAAGTATTACAATATAAACCTTTAAATTGTACGGTTTTGAACTGTAAAATAGACAGTAAACTAAGTGCTGTCCAGTAAAACCTAAAATGTTGCTACCGTATTTTACAGTTCTGGCAACCACAGCTGCCATTTTTTTACTGTAAATATTATGGTGGATTTTTTTTTTTTTTTTTTTTTTTTTACAGTGATACACTAAAGTCTCACAGCAGACACACCCCTTCAAACAGAGTGTTCAAATCAGAGGCTTGATATAATTTAGTCATATAAGAAAACATTAGTGCACATTAATGTAAATCAGTTACATTTTACATAATTTTTTATCTAAATGTTTTTAAAAGCAACCACAAAGTAACATTTAGGTGAAGTACAAATAAATGCACCTAGACCAAAGTTTCCCTTTGCGAATGTGTTAGAATACATTGGTCCTTTGTTTTGTTTGTGTCCTTGATTTTAAAAGATTTAACCCCCATAGCTATATAAACAGCTATATAAACTGGAGCAAACTTTTGAAAGTGTTTTGCACAGACACTTATGTAAAAAGCTACAAGAACCTATATGTACGTGTGTGATTCAACTTGCTTGTCTGTTTATGGGTGCGTTGTTAACAGCCCAAAGCCCATTAAGCACTCTTTTAGGGTATCTACTAAAAAATTCAAAGACTTTTTCTCAAAGCTTTCCCAAGAAAGAATACATCTACAATAAACAACCCCACAGCTCTTCACGAACAACCTCTCTGCACCAAATTTTGTACCAGGAGCAGTTTGCAGACGGTCTAATTTAGCCTTCAAAATTTTTTATAGTACCTCTGCAAGGACGTTTTAAAACACCCTATCCCTTAATGCTTCTCCCCACAGTTTATCGCTGAAGGATTTCCTACCGACAAGCCATCATACACACAGCTATTTTCACATAAATTACGCACAAGTCTGAGATGTGAGTGTTCACTGATATGGGTTGCCATCTGCCTAGGCAGTATAACTCCGAAAGAATTACAGCTGATAGAATTCCCAGTTGAACGCAGCTGAAAGTGAATTCCTTTTCGAAACGGAACTCGCACTGCATTGAAACGCTATTGGGGGAACGCCTCTACATGAACTGGTGTCTGAAATGTTTATCAAATCACAGCAATCATATTGACCTGCGACAGTCTATAACATCATCAAGGTGTGACCCGAAAGTATATAAAGGGGCACCTAGAGAACATGTCATGCTCTTTTCATTTTCAGGGACTGTTTTGTGTGAATCGCTATCATTGGCAATATGAAATGCACAGAAAAAAGCCAAGCATTTTCAGCTTTCCCCTGAAGTGGTGGGTGAGCTGCACTGCACCACACCACAGATCTTGCTCTCCGGGCCACCAAACAGACTGCTGCTGTGATCGGTCGATCGATGGCGGCGATGGTGGCCACGGAGAGACATCTGTGGCTGAACCTGGCTGACATCAGGGAGAAAGAGAAGGGCTTTCTCCTCGATGCACCAGTTTTGCCCTCTGAACTTTTTGGCACCTCCGTAGAGGCGGTGGTTGGGAAGTTCAGAGAGCCGAAGGCCCATGATGAGAAAATTATGAAAGAATATTTTCTGACGGTCTGCCTTGGCATTGACAGTGAGAGTGAGAGTATATATATATATATATATTTCTATATAAAAGACACTATAATGGAGAGCAAACAGCAGTTCAGACCGTGTGCTTCTCCCTGCCCTCATTACTTCATGGGTGGGGATACACACGAGCTCTGTGTTGTTTGTATGGGAGCAAAGCATGCCCAGACAGCCCTCGAGGGGGTTGCTTGCAAGCATTGTGATAAGTTTAATATAAAACCTCTCTGCTCCCGCCAGGCGCTCTTTGAGGAGGGCGCCGTGGCTCGCGTTCCTCATGGTTGGGTCCTGCTTCTGCCGAGGCAGAGCGGCGGCTCAGATCATGGGGTTTGTAGATGAATCTGGCAGAGGGGTTAGAGACGGGCGCCGCTCTTACCTGCTCTTACCTGCTAGGTTCAGTGCCGTTTCCCAGGTGGAATTTTGAGAAATTAAATCAAATGTCTTTTCTGATTTTGTAAACTAACAAATATTGAAGATATAATGAACAGCAGTTTGAATCGTGTTCCTCCCTGTGCTATACTGCAAAGCAAGTGGGGATACACATGATTTATGTGTTGTTTGCTGGGAGTGGAGCATGCACATCAGCTCACATTGGGCTGACAGTGTTCATTCATAAAAATGTCCCGAAGTGTAAAGAGAAGCATGCACTAGCGGGAGTTTTTAGCTCCACTCCTGTTGGCTTTATTCTCAAGGGAATAAAAGTCTAATGCAAGGGTCGGGTCTCGCGTTTGCCGAGGCAGCACGTGGATTAGGTGTGCAATAAAGAATATATGGCTCGGAACTCATGTTTGTCGAGGCAGCGCGTAGATTAAGTCTGCAATAGAGAATATATGGCTCGGATCTCGCGTTTGCCGAGGCTGCGCATAGATTACGTGCCCGTAATTTTTATATATACATATACAGTGGGTACGGAAAGTATTCAGACCCCCTTAAATTTTTCACTCTTTGTTATATTGCAGCCATTTGCTAAAATCAATTAAGTTCATTTTTTTTCCTCATTAATGTACACACAGCACCCCATATTGACAGAAAAACTTGAGATGGTTCTACACCTTCATTTGAGTCCAGCTGTGTTTGATTATACTGATTGGACTTGATTAGGAAAGCCACACACCTGTCTATATAAGACCTTACATCTCACAGTGCATGTCAGAGCAAATGAGAATCATGAGGTCAAAGGAACTGCCTGAAGAGCTCAGAGACAACCAGGCACTGCTCATCACCTGTCCAATACAGTCGAAACAGTGAAGCATGGTGGTGGCAGCATCATGCTGTGGGGGTGTTTTTCAGCTGCAGGGACAGGACGACTGGTTGCAATCGAGGGAAAAATGAATGCGGCCAAGTACAGGGACATCCTGGACGAAAACCTTCTCCAGAGTGCTCAGGACCTCAGACTGGGCCGAAGGTTTACCTTCCAACAAGACAATGACCCTAAGCACACAGCTAAAATAACGAAGGAGTGGCTTCAGAACAACTCCGTGACTGTTCTTGAATGGCCCAGCCAGAGCCCTGACTTAAACCCAATTGAGCATCTCTGGAGAGACCTAAAAATGGCTGTCCACCAACGTTTACCATCCAACCTGACAGAACTGGAGAGGATCTGCAAGGAGGAATGGCAGAGGATCCCCAAATCCAGGTGTGAAAAACTTGTTGCATCTTTCCCAAAAAGACTCATGGCTGTATTAGTTCAAAAGGGTGCTTCTACTAAATACTGAGCAAAGGGTCTGAATACTTAGGACCATGTGATATTTCAGTTTTTCTTTTTTAATAAATCCGCAAAAATGTCAACAATTCTATGTTTTTCTGTCAATATGGGGTGCTGTGTGTACATTAATGAGGAAAAAAAAAATGAACTTAAATGATTTTAACAAATGGCTGCAATATAAAAAAGAGTAAAAAATTTAAGGGGGTCTGAATACTTTCCGTATAAATATATATATATATAAATATATATGTGATGTATTTATATATATTTGAAGGGAACTGAGCAGACGGGAGTTTTCCTTTCTCTCTTTTCCCTATAATCCCTTGCAAACTATTACGAGCTATAACTCTTTTTGTATTCTAATATATTCAGCCTGTCATTCAGCCATTTTTGACTGTTAGTTTCTGGCTGCATTTAATTTGAGGATTAAATGAAATATTGAATATTGCCAACCCTGCCACCTTGTGTGCTTCAGGGCGCAGTAGTTTCCAGCGATCCTCAGAGAAGAGGAGGGTTGTAGAGCGGTCAGTTCAGATGTTCCCTGCTGGTTCGCCATTTCAGGGCACTGGTCTGACCGTTCATCCAAAAAAAAAAAAAAAGAAAGTGTCGCCACCCGTGCTCCCCCGCAGAAAGCTTGGGGACAGGCGACACAGCCGAAGTCTTCTGAGGTAAGTTCAACAGGGTCCTCCCTACAGTGGTGGACCCCTAGCAGTCTCTGGTATTGGAACAGGAAGTTCTGACACTCTTGCAAAAAGGAGCTATAGAAAGGGGTTCTCCTCCCAGCAAGCTGTCAGGGTTTTACAGCCAGTACTTCACTGTTCCAAAGAAGGATGGAGGATACTTTCATGTATCCATCCATCCTCAGCATAGGAGGTTCCTCAGATTTGCTTTCGGGGGCGAAGCTTATCAATACAGGGTTCTTCCTTTCGGCCTAGCTCTTTCACCCCGCACATTCACAAAATGCGTGGATGCAGCTCTGGCTCCTCTGAGACTCCAGGGCATTCGCGTGTTGAATTATATCAACAATTGGTTGATTTTAGCTCAATCCGAGCTCATGGCAGTCCAACATCGAGATGTTGTTCTGTCTCACATGAGAAGGTTAGGGCTGAGACTCAATGCCAAGAAGAGTGTGCTTCTTCCAGCTCAAACTACCAACTATCTAGGGGTAGTCTGGGATTCCACCACGATGCAGGCACGTCTGTCTCCTGCTCGGGTCAATTCCATTCTCTCAGCCATGAATGATGTGAAATTAGGCCAGTCACTCACTGTAAAGCAGTTTCAGAGTCTGTTGGGTCTGATGGCAGCTGCATCCAACATGATACCTTTTGGCCTGCTGCACATGAGACCCTTACAGTGGTGGCTCAGGACCAAGGGGTTTCTCCGAGGGGAAATCCTTTTTCGCATGATCAAGGACACGTGGCGATGCCTTCATGCCTTAATCATGTGGAAGAAGCCTTGGTTCCTGTCCCTAGGACCTGTGTTGGGGGCTCCTTGTCGTCGCATAATGCTAATGACGGATGCTCACAGGTTGGGGGGCGATCATGAGTGGTCGCTCAGCTCAGGGTCTTTGGGAGGACCATCTACTTTCCTGGCACATAAATTGGCTGGAAACTTCCTCCCAGACCTGAGGGGCCATCACGTGTTGGTCCGCACGGACAAAATGTTGGTGGTCTCCTATATCAACCACCGTGGGGTCTGAGGTTTTGCCAGTTGTGCGAGTTAGCCCATCGGATCCTCCTGTGGGCCCAGGGGAAGCTCCTCTCCCTGAGAGCAGCTTTTATCCCGGGGCATTAAAAAATGTGGGGGCAGACATCCTGTCGAGGCAGGGGCTGAGGCCCGGGGAATGGAGACTCCACCCCGAGGGGGTGGAGCTCATTTGGAAAAATTTTGGTTGCGCAGAAGTCGACCTGTTTGCTTCAAAAGAACCTTCTCATTGCCCACTGTGGTACTCTCTGATGGTACAGACGTGGCCGAGGCTACGTCTGTACGCATTTCCCCTGATTGCTCTGCTCCCAGGAGTTCTGGAGAGGGTTCGCCGGGACGGGATCCGTCTCATATCGACAGCCCTGTTCTGGCCGACCCGAGTTTGGTTCACAGACCTGGTGTCTCTTCTAGACGGCTCCCCCATGGAGATCTCGATCAGACAGGGCCTTCTGTCTCAAGTGATAATTCATGATAATTCACCCCCGCCCGGAGTTGTGGAAACTGTGGGCCTGGCCTCTGAGGGGGCTAGGCTCATAGAATCTGGTCTCCCAACCGAGGTTGTACTCCACTCCAGAGCTCCCTCCACGAGAAAGCTATACGCATATAAATGGAAGTTGTTTTCTACCTGGTGTAGACAACGTCAGTTGGACCCGTTCCACTCTTCTATCAGTCTTGTGCTGCAATTTCTCCAAGAAAAATTCTCGGATGGTTTATCTCCTTCTACCTTGAAGGTCTATATAGCGGCTATTTCCGCTTATGCTCCTGTGGGGGACTCTTCTGTGGGAAGAGACCCCCTAGTTATACGCTTTCTCCATGGTACCCAGAGGCTGAGGCCTTCTGTGCGTACAAGAACTCCGGCCTGGGACTTGGCTATTGTGTTGGAAGGGTTAGCTGAGGCTCCCTTCGAACTTTCAGAGGAGGTGTCTGAGAGATTCCTCACTCTTAAAACTATCTTCCTGTTGGCAATTTCATCTCTCAAAAGAATTGGAGATCTTCAAGCACTTTCAGTTGCTCCCTCATGTTTGGAATTTGCACCTGGTATGGTCAGGGTTTTCCTTCATCCTAGACCTGGTTATATACCCAAGGTCCCCACCAACGTCCCAGGACCGATTGTACTGCACGCCTTTTGTCCTCCTCCTTTTACTAATCCGATCAGGAGAATGAGCAAGTGGGTGGTCGAGGCCATCTCTCTTGCTTATGAGTCCTCCAGACAGCCTTCACCCTTGGCTGTCCGGGTTCACTCTACTAGGGGTATGGCTGCCTCAAAGGCTTTGATCTCGGGGGTTCCCCTCCATGAGATATGCAGCTGGGTGGTCCTCTCAGCATACCTTTATTAGGTTTTACAACCTTGATTTGGGCTCCACTCCGGGGTACGCTGTGCTCTCGTCTTAGTGATAACAGACAGGCACTGGGCATTATGAAGTAGTTGGGATAGGGTTCCCAATGTGTCTCAACGCAGCTCGAAGTTCCCATGAAAGGGAAAGGGACTTGTGTAACCCTGGTTCCCTGAATAGGGAACGAGACGCTGTGTCGCCTTGCCATATTCCCTGCATGGCTGTGAGCGTCTTGCTTCAGACAATCAGAAGCTGGCGTTCTTTGTTCTCAGGTGTGCTTTATAGTTTCCTGGTCCGTGACGTCACCCTCCTCTGACGTCCCGCCATTGGTTCGATTTCACAAGTGCTTCAAGACGTAATCACGCAGAGGTGATCCCAATGCGTCTCAACGCAGCGTCTCGTTCCCTATTCAGGGAACCAGGGTTACACAAGTAACCCGAGACGTTTTCTATAGTGGTAGGTCTCCACTCTGTGGGCCGCAGGTAGAACTTTGTAGGTCCTTGTGATTTTTAAAATACCATATAATATTTTTTTTTTGTAGACCACAGTTCCCTGTTTAGAGTTGGTGGGTATTTACTTAGTAAAAAAAAATATATTTTTTAGGTATACAGTAATGTTTAGTGCCCTGAAGTTCCCATCGTAGGTTGGCTAGAACAATATTTTGGAAGTACCGTTTCAGTCTTCTTAAGAATGAGTGTGTTGGCTTTGCTTATTGTGGATGCACTGGTGAGGCCACCGTTCATTCAGAATATGTTATTGTAGTGAGTGAGTTGGCTTCCTCCCAGAAGGGGAGCATTTTTGAGGCCATCGCTCTGTCTAGTTTCAGTCAAGGGCTAGCCCTCTTCAGGCTGCCTTGTTAGCCACCTCATGGTAGAGTAGCTTGTCTCCTCTCGTATAGGTTTGGAGAGTTAATTGCAAGAGGCTAGTGCTTGAACTTCAGATAGATTAAATGTCTAGCATCGGCTCACGGGGCCACCTGACATTGTTACCTGTTTGAGCATCGCTCCTTTGAGCTCTGTATGTAGCTAGCAGCAGTGCGTTGGCCTTAGTGTAAAGAAAACCAGGCCACCTTAGCTGTTTTTATACAGATTGAGTGATCCTGCCTCCTCTCAATACTGAGAGTCGTTCTGTAGAGGCTGCTGCTCTTTATGAGCCTCAGGTAGATCTATGCTTGTGTGCTGGCCCTCACCAAGGCCGCCTCAATAGCTGGCCTAGGCTAATACTAGGGATAGTGGAGGTGTCTGCTAGCATTCTCGCCCCTGACCCCTCAGTATCTGAATGTAGGTTCCATCTATCATCCTTAGTGTTGGCCTCCTTTCATTGCGAGAGTCATCTGGCCAAGGCCGCTTCCTTTCTGCATTTGGGTTAAATGCATGTTGGCATGTTGAGGCAGAATAGATAGCGGCTAGGGTCGCAGGCTATTAACATAGGCCTCCCCGGTGCAGTTGTCTCCTGGGAGGTGTTAGGCCCCTTTCATTTTTGAATAGAGTGCATTTTTGCCATGGTCCCACTCCTCAGAAGCTAACTAGTAGCTAGGCCACAAGCTTAGTCTTTCCCTTAAGCCCACTGAACTTACGTTCAAGCACAGGGTTGATTGTGGCTGGCTTTTTAATAAAAAGGCTTCCATTCGCCTAGAGCTGAGTGCAGACAAAATTTTTGTCATGGTAAAAGTCCCTCTGGTAGGCCTCCACCCTGTAGCATTGTCAGGGTCATGCTATTAGTACTCCCGGGTCTAAAACAGGGTCTTAGTTGAGTACTTCGCTTATAGCTCTGCATTTTTCTGCCCTGCATTATCGTGGCTCCGGTCAAGCGGAATGTTAACCTTCACTTTGGTCTGGTTATTGAGTAAATATATCTAAACTGGGTATTGAGAAAATATATTTAAACTACGACATATGCTCTCAATGACAAATGCAGAACAGTTATTTCATGCGTTTATAACCTCAAGGCTAGATTACTGTAACGCTCTACTGGGTGGTTGTTGTGCTTGCTTGATAAACAAACTACAGCTGGTCCAAAACACAGCAGCTAGAGTTCTTATTAGAACCAGGAAGTATGACCATGTTAGCCCAGTTCTGTCAACACTGCACTGGCTCCCTATTAAAAATCGTATAGATTTTAAAATCTTGCTAATCACTTACAAAGCACTAAATGGTTTAGCTCCGCAGCATCTGAGTGAGTTCTTAACGCACTATATTCCTTCACGTCTATTGCGATCTCAGAATTCAGGCCAGTTGATAATACCAAAATCAACCGCAGGCGGTAGATCATTCTCCTATTTGGCACCTAGACTTTGGAACAATCTTAGCATTGTTCGGGAAGCAGACACACTCTGTCAGTTTCAATCTAGACTAAAAACACATCTCTTTAACCTGGAATACACATAACACATATCAATTTATGTTTTCAAATCCATTAAAGGATTGATAGGCTGCATAAATTAGGTCAGCCAGAACCGGGAACACTTCCTATAACACCAGATGTACTCATTACATCAGAAGAAGAATGGCATCTACGCTAATATTAGTCTCTCTGTTTATCCCAAGGTTTACCGTAGTCATCTGGATCCAGGCCATATCCAGGTGAGATTGAGGACGTGTGCCTAGACACGACGACAACGCAGCACTGAAGTGTCAGCAGAGATTGCGTCAACTAGATCATCCCCTCACTGACACGACAGCCAGTGGCACAGTTTCCCAACAAACCATCCCATACCGGCGTGATAAATATGATCTTCAACTAGATGGAACTGGATTAAATATTTTGACTGTTGCAATCTCAATCGGGCTTATGACCTGTAAAGCTGCCTGAATCATAATCAAGCACTGTTCTCTATTTACTATCATTCCTTGTTGTTTATATCAGCATCACCATATGTCTGATATTGTCTAATATTGCCTATCACATTAATCTGACATCGCTAGCTTTTAATATTTTAGTCTAAATAGCTATTACAACACGTTAGCATTTCGCTAGCCTGTTAACTTCATCCGTTATAATCTGAGTCCATCAAACAACTGTGGTGAGTCGGATCAGTCTACAAACACTGTGAGTCATGTCATCTTCCCCTGTTATTGTTATTTGCACTGCCTGCCACATGTATAGTATAGCTTTCTCTGTCAGCGACGAAGGATTCACATGTCATAAATGCAGGGAAATAGTCAGGCTGACAGACAAAATTTCAGAATTAGAGACACGCATCCAAACTTTAATCGAGGATAGTAAGAATGCAAGGGCTTTAGATACTGTTTTGGATGCGACTAGCTTATCAAACCCTGTACCTTGTTCGGTTCTGGCTGTAGAGCCCATGCAACAGGGCAGCTGGGTGACTGTGAGACGGCATAGTCGCGGGACAAAATACCGCTCTTCTGTTCCGATTAGAACATCAAACAGGTGATCTCCACTCAGTGATGCACCCACTGAGAATCCTGTTGAAAGTGCCCTAGTTATTGTCAATTCTATTACACGGAACATAAAAATAGAGACACCAGCCACCATGGTCACATGGATTGGAGCCAGAGCACCTGACATCAAAGCAAATTTAAAAGTGCTGGCTAATGCTAATCATAAACACTCTAAGAATATTATTCACTTCGGCACTAATGATGTCCGACTTCACCAGTCGGAGATCACTAAAATTAACATTAAGAGGTGTGTGAACTCACAAGTAGGTTGTGTCACAGTTTTTGGGGCAGACCTGACCTGTTGAGAAGAGATGGTATCCATCCCTCCTGGGATGGTGCCACTCTTCTCTCTAGTAATATGACAAATAGTATTAGAGCTGAAACATGAAAAACTGCGGACCAGGTCAGGAAGCAGACAGATTGGCTAAACCGACCGTCTGCTAGCTGTCTCACATCACAGAAGTCAGATAAATCCCAACACATAGAGACTCTTTCGCCTAGATATCATTACATAGAGACTGTGTCTGTACCCCGAATTGGTAAATACAAAAAACTCCCAAACCTATTTAAGGGTAAAAATTTAATTTATGTTCAACAAATAAAAAACAAATATAATACAGATGAACAAATAATAAAGCTTGGTTTGCTTAATATTAGATCCCTTTCTAGAAAAATAACTCTTTGTAAATGATATTATCAAAGATAATAAACTAGATGTGCTGTGTTTAACAGAAACCTGGCTAAAACCAGATGATTACATTATTTTAAATGAGTCCAAACCCCAAGGTTACTGTTGCTGTAATTTATAGTAATATCTTCAGTATTACTCAAAAGTCTTTCAAATATAATTCGAAGTGATGGTGCTTTATGTAACTTTATGTAATGTAAGTGACAAATGCCGTTTGACATTTGTGCTGGCTACTGTATACAGGCCACCAGGGCACAATACAGACTTTATCAAAGAATTTGCCGATTTTCTATCAGAGTTAGTACTGGCTGCGGATAAAGTCCTAATTGTTGGTGATTTTAATATCCATGTAGATAATGAAAAAGATGCATTGTGATTGGCATTTACAGACATTCTAAACTCTATTGGAGTTAGACAACATGTGTCAGGACCCACTCATTGTCTTAACCATACTTTAGATCTAATATTGTCATATGAAACCGATATTGATGCCGTTGAAATTCTGCAGCAGAGTGATGACATCTCAGATCATTATCGAGTCTTGTGTATACTACATTTAGCCAAGGCTGCAAAGCTGACTCTTTGCTATAAATATGGTAGAACTATCACTTCTACTACTAAAGACTGCTTTATCAATAATCTTCCTGATCAGTTTCATCTCCTTAGCATACCAGATAACTTAGAAGAACTTGATGTTACTACAGAAACTATTGACTCTCTCTTTTCCAGAACATTAGACTCAGTTGCTCCTTTGCGTTTAAAGTCAAGTCAAGTCAAGTCAAGTCACGTCACCTTTATTTAGTTCTCCTCTGGCCAACAGCGAACAGTGCATGATTATGATTCAGGCAGCGTTACAGGTCATAAGTCCGATTGAGATTGCAACAGTCAAAATATTTGGTCCAGTTCCATCAGCTGAATATCGTATTCATCACGCCGGTATGGGACGGTTTGTTGAGGATCTGTGCCACTGGCTGTCGTGTCGGTGAGGCCTTCACAGGGGATGATCTAGTTGACTCAATCTCTGCTGACACTTCTGGCGTTGTCGTCGTGTCTAGGCACAGGTCCTCCATCTGATCTGGATACGGCCCAGATCCGGCTGACTACGGTAAACCTTGGGATAAACAGAGAGACTAATATTAGCGTAGATGCCATTTTTCTTCTGATGTAATGAGTACATCTGATGTTAAAGGAAGTGTTCCCGATTCCGGCTGATCTAATTTATGCAGCCTAACAATCCTTTAATGGATTTGAAAATATAAATTGATAATGTGTTATGTGTATGCCAGGGTAAAGAGATGTGTTTTTAGTCTAGATTTAAACTGACAGAGTGTGTCTGCTCCCCGAACAATGCTAAGAAGATTGTTTCAGAGTTTAGGTGCCAAATAGGAGAAGGATCTACCGCCTGCGGTTGATTTTGATATTCTAGGTATTATTAATTGGCCTAAATTCTGAGATCGCAATAGACGTGAAGGACTATAATGTGTTAAGAGCTCGCTCAGATACTGGGGAGCTAAACCATTTAGTGCTTTGTAAGTCAAGTCAAGTCAAGTCACCTTTATTTATATAGCGCTTTTTACAATGTAGATTGTGTCAAAGCAGCTTTACATTGATAACTGGTACATTATTTGGCTGCACAGCAGCTCTTAAAAGAATAGTGTCAATGCAGGCAGATCAAAGCACTGTTGAATATCAAATGTCAAGTCAAATGTCAAGTCTCCCCAACTAAGCAAGCCAAAGGCGACAGCGGCAAGGAACCCAAACTCCATCAGGTGACATCAGGTGGCAGACAAGTGGCAAATAGGTGTTTAAATGGAGAAAAAAACCTTGGGAGAAACCAGGCTTAGTCGGGGGGCCAGTTCTCCTCTGGCCAACAGTGCTTTGTTACGATTCAGGTAGCTATCATAAGTCCGACAGGATTGCAACATTCAAAGTATTTATTCCAGTTCCATCCAATTGAGGATCGTATTCATCACGGCGGTATGGACGGTTGTTGAGGAACTGTGTCGTGGCTGTCGTGTCGATGAGGCCCTCACAGTGGATGATCTAGTTGACTCAATCTCTGCTGATACTTCAGGGCTGCGTTGTGGTCGTGTCAAGGCGCAGGTCCTTGGTCTCACCTGGATACGGCCCGGATCCGGTTGACTACGGTGAACCTCGGCATAACCAGAAAGACTAATATTAGCGTAGATGCCATTCTTCTTCTGATGTAACGAGTACATCAGGCGTTATAGGAAGTGTTCCCGGTTCCGGCTGACCTAATTTATGCAGCCTAATAATCCTTTAACAGATTTGAAAATATAAATTGGTAATGTGTTATGTGTATGCCAGGTTAAAGAAATGCGTTTTTAGTCTAGATTTAAACTGACAGAGTGTGTCTGCTTCCCGAACAATGCTAGGAAGATTGTTCCAGAGTTTAGGTGCCAAATAGGAGAAGGATCTACCGCCTGCGGTTGATTTTGATATTCTAGGTATTATCAGCTGGCCTGAATTCTGAGATCGCAATAGACGTGAAGGACTATAATGAATTAGGAGCTTGCTCAGGTACTGGGGAGCTAAACCATTTAGTGCTTTGTAAGTAATTAGCAAGATTTTAAAATCTATACGATGTTTAACAGGAAGCCAATGCAGTGTTGACAGAACTGGGCTAATATGGTCATACTTCCTAGTTCTAGTAGTGCAGGTTGTCCTGCACCCCTACCGTGAAGCTACCGAACTGTCCCTCCCAACCCCCAATATCTAGGAGAGGAGTGTCTGAGGCTGACTACTAAAAACAACGAGAAGTCGCTAAGTCGCTATATTCTAGACATTCTACACATATGGCTATAACATTATTATAGCGAAGACAACGAAGGAATTAAATAATTTACATGTTGTAGTATTTCTGTAAAAATAATCAGCATCATTGCATCTAATTTTTTTTTTTTTTTGATGTGACATTTCTTGCACTGATGGTGAGTTATGATGGTCTTGTGGTGTTTATTATTATTATTATTATTATTATTATAGTGCAATCAAATCCTGATCAGTGATCGCGCTGCATTTTGTGGAAAACAGCAGTTTTAGGCTAAGAACGCAGTTTATGTTTAGCCTTATGTTTAGGAAAAAACTAACACAACATAAAATAATGATTATTTATAATAAAACTTGACCTAAATTTTCACTATGTCTTTTTGAATTCCTCATGGACCAATCATATTATTAACGTCTTCACAGACGCTGCATCGTCTTATTTTCCATCCCATCACACAGGGAATACAAACACAGAACTCTCTATGAATCCTAGAATAATTAATAAGTAGTCTGTTCCCAGACTTTATGAAGGCCACATGTGTTGAAAATGTTTAGGCCAATTTACACGCATAGGGAAAAAGACATAAACTCAGAAGCATGTTTTATTAATCATTCGCTTTAGTTAAAACATGAGGACGTTTTAATTCGTCCCTCCGTTTTAATTCCATTGTTGTAGTTAAATTGTGGCTATACCTACTTATTTGTTTCTTCATTTTTCAAATCATAACAAATTAATACAATGTTCTCACATTTTTACTAATAGGCTACAAAAAATGATTTAACAGAAGTGATTTCTTAATTTCTTGATTCATTTACATTTTATTTTTAAATAATTTGGTCACACTAACTTGGTCACAATATTGACAAAATAAATAAATCCACGTGTTAAATCGTTCTTCCCTTTCGAAAGGGACACAAAGGCCTGTAACCGACCACTTCAACAAAAGGGGTCCCTTTTAAGGAGTGTGGCTAGAGAGCCCGAAGGCACCCCAGCCAGTCACTTCTCAGGGGAATGAAGTCAACCACGAATGCCACCAGGGAGGCTGACATAGCTTCTAGCTGTACTAGTAACCTAGTCTGCTAACAACCTGTCTGTTTCCTCAGAAACAGAGCCTCTAGAAGCATAAGTCTCATGAAGAGACATCCAGAAAGAGGGACTGCAAAAGGGCCATAACCAACTCAGACCGGATCTAGAGATGGGCATCCTGGAGAGCAGGGCTCAGCAAAGCACAATCGACCCTTGCAAGCGAGGAGAGTATATCTGCTCGATCCTAGGATCTAAAAAGCACCTATGTTTCAAGGCACTAAGGAGGCTGTGCACTCTAAAAAGGAACCCTCATGAGGGGAATGCTCACAGCCTAGGGGCTGATCTAACTGGGAGGCCTCGAGAGAAGCCTTCAACCTCTGACCAGACTTAGGGAGCTAAGTACTCAAATCTACCCCAGAGTAAGGGGGAGTCAAAAGCTCCTATTAGGTCGATGAGGCTATAGGCTAGGATGCGAAGGTGAACTAGATAGCCAAGCCAGCTACACGTAGTAACGTGAGGTCTCAGGAGGGCCAGAAAGGCCAACTACCTGACAACATGACCTTGCTGACTGATACCCAACTGCTGGGGACTTGCATCAGGGAGGCCTACAGTGGCCAACTACCTGGTATCGAGTCCTAACTGGTAGAGAAGTACCCGCGCTGTGGGGAATTCACCTTTAGAGGGGACCAGTAAGACCAAACACCTCAATATTAAAAGTTCACTGGCTGAAGTAGCATTGCTAACCGCCATGCACCCACTTATTAGGGGCTGGCTCTCAGGGAGGCCTGCTAAGGCCAACTACCTGCTAGCTAGCTTTCTAGGGCCTACAACACTGGGGCTCGCCCACTGCTAATACTCAGGGAGGCCTGCTGAGGCCAGCTACCTGATAGCAAGTCTAGCTAGCTGTCAAAGCCTGCTACACTGGGGCTTGCTCACAGGAAGGCCTGCTAAGGCCAACAATTGAGGACAAGCATTTGCTAGCTGCCAGAAACCCACACTGCTGGGGACTCGCCCTCAGAGAGGCCTGCTGAGGCCTACTATCTGAAGAAAGTATATGCGCACCTACCGGAAAACCCATTACTGCTGGGGACTAGCCTCCAAGGCAGCCCGCTAGGGCCAGCTGCCTGGCAGCCAGTACTAGCCAGTGCAGCGCCTAAGCCTGAGACCTATCACATTGCCAACAAACAGTGTACTCAGTAAAAGCACCTTTTACCCTTTAAGCAAGGGGAGTACAAACATATGCCAACATGCCCTGGAGGAGGCCCACCTGGGCCTACTACTCCAGACAAACACGGGCATCAGCTCGTGGCAATGCTTGGGCTACAAGGGAGCATACTAAATGACCAGCCCGAAGTGCAGGTCAAAATACTGCTCGACCTGAGCCACAATGGTGAAGAGCAGATAAAAAAAACAGAGCTATAAGCGAAGCACTCAGATAACACCTTGTATTAACAAGGGAGTACAAGCCACATGACCCTAAGAATGCTACAGGGTGAAGGCCTACCGTAGAGACTGAGTCACGACAGAAACGATATCTGCGCTCAGTCCTAGGGGAATGGGAGCCTTTCAACAAAAAAGCCACCCATAATCAACACAACGCTTGAACGTCCATTCAGCGGGCTTAGGAGAGTCTAGCTAGGGCCTAACAGTAACTAGCTTCTGAAATGCGGGGCCACAGCAAAGAGCATACTATTCGCAAAGTGAAAGGGGCCTAAACCGCCTATTCTGCCTCAATGCAGGAGGGGGCAGGCCTTGGCCGGACAACTCTCTATTCAGAGGAGGCCAGCACTAGGGATGCAAAAAGAGAACCTACACTCACTAATGAGGGGTCAGGGGCAGGAATGCTTAGCAGACTACCTCCAACATCCCTAGCGCTAGCCTAGGCCAGCTGTCAGGGCACCCCTGGTAAGGGCCAGCCCAAAAGTCTCCTCAGAGCAGCAGCCTCAACATAACAACTCTCAAAGATGAGAGAAGGCACAATCCCTCGAACTGAAGCAGATTTTTTTCTCCATTAAAGCCTTAGCTATCCTATATCAATTTAGGAGGAGTGATGCTAACCAGGTAACAATGTCAGGTGGCCCTGTGGGCCGACGCCAGACATTTAATCTATCTGAAGCCAAAGCGCTTGTCTCTTTGTACAAAATAGCCCTCCAAACCTTGTAGGAGAGGAGACAAACTACTCTACTCTGAGATAGCTACCAAGGCGGCCTGCAGAGGGCCACTCCCGAGTGGGAGGAGGCCAACTTCCTCACTTAAAAAGAGAACACACAAAAGAGCAATGGTCTCACCAGAGAGCATACAATAAGCAAGACCAGCACACTCATTTCCTAAGAAGACCCAATGGTACTTCTCTCTCTCTAAAAGATCGTTCTAGCCAACCTACAGGGACTTCAGGGCCCTAGTAACTCACAATAAATAAAATAACATTTTATATTTAGATAAAAGCCCACACACATCCTACACAAGCAACAGCGGTCTAAAAGAAATACAGTAGTATTTATTAGAAGTAAAAGACCTGAATTTTAACAGTTCAACCTGCGGCCACAGGGTGGAGACCTAACACCATGGAAAACGTGGGGTCTCCCACCCTTACATGCCTGAAAGGGTATTCTCACTATCAAAGCCAAAGGTAGACCATAATAATCATAACTTTCTCATCGTCGGCCCAGCCACAGGCTTGATACAAGAAGTGCCTGGGCAGGGCCAGCCCAAGCCTTAATGGGGCCCTAAGCAGAATTCTATTTGGGGGCCCCTCGGTTAAAATTACTTAAGATAAACTGTATCTTCTTATATAAAAAAAAATAAATGTAAATGTACAAAACACACAATATTAAATTAAATACTTAAATAATGACATAAAATGAACAGATCAGATGGACCTGTAACAAGATAGCAATAATGTATTAACATTAAAAGACCAGTTCACCCAAAAATGAAAATTCTGTCATTTACTCACTCTCAAGTTGTTTTAAACCTGAATGAGTTTCTTTCTTCTGTTGAACATAAAAGTTATTTTGAAGAATATGGGTAACTAAACAGTTGCTGGTCACCAGTGACTTACATAGTTTATTTCTTCTATGAAGTCAATGGGGACCAGCAACTGTTTGGTTACCCATTCTTCAAAATTTTCAGCAGAAGAAAGAAATTAATATAGGTTTGGAACAACATGAGAAAGAGTGAATAATGACAGAATTTTTCATTTTTGGGGTGAACTATCCCTTTAAGGACAAGCTGCATCATGTTTACTATTAGGCTGCTGTCACTTTATGACCTGCAGCATCTAACAAAAAGACAAGCATACGATTTTCTCTCAAATGATTACTTTCACTTTAGACATAACCAACTGTGTTTATGTAAACCTTGTGTGTATTTGACAGTATTAGCGCAATCCGGAGTAATCGGGCACTGTTTGATAGGCTTTTAGTGTGCGCATGCTTCGGGTGTATGCACTCAGAAAAAGCGCACGTCAGAACAGCACGCAAATGAAATGTTCAACCGGCAATGCTTTAAAGCACATGCAAATAATGAACTTTAGTGATTGTGAATAACTGCAGTGTCCCGTGAGTGTAACTCTACTGCTGCGTTAACATGTAACATAGGGCTGCACGATATTGGAAAAAATTTACTTTGCGATATTTTGTTTTTCTGCGATATATGTTGCGATATGAAATTAATTTAACAGATTACTTGAATAGCTCTATTTGGAAAGAATAATTCTAGAACGATTTGGGTGATTTAAATGAAATGAGTGTTTTATATTTTTCAGGTAGGCTAAGTATTCAGGTCCAGAAAATGAATAATCATTGGTAAAATAACACTGCATAGTCTTCACTGTATAAATTGAATATAATTAATCTGTGTTAACCCTCTGGGGTCTGAGGATTTTTGGGGCCCTGGAGAAGTTTTGACATGCCCTGACATTTGTGCTTTCTTCAGTTGCTTATAAACATATTTAAAAGACTTCTGGGTATTGGAGATTGTAGACAAGAATTTTTGCTTCAAAATGATGTAAATATTATCCTGCCTACTCATTCATATAAAACAATATATTGATTTAAATTTTGTATGACACTTTTTGTCAAGAAAGACAGTATGTGGGAGGCGTGAATCTTCACGAATAATGCTGTGATTCACACCTGAGAAGAAAAATACCCGCATAATGACCCGCATGATGAGCCCTTTCAGTCAGGTAGGCAATGTGAGAGGACACTAAAAAAATCAAAGTAGTTTTTTTTTTTTTCGTAGTTTATTCAGAATATAGTTAACAATATAAATGAGACACATTTTGAATAAATGAGGGCACATTTTGATATAGAGTTTTACCTGGAAACAAATCCTGTTCAAAGATATAAGGGAACATCACTTACCTGGCATTCCAAGGTGTTTGGTGTTTCTGCACTGGAGAAAAAAAAAAAACTTTCCTGCTTCCAGACAGTGATCTCACCATTATATTCATTCAGAATGAATGGCCAATATCTGGTCACTATGATTCTCAAATCTGTGAGATAAAAGAAAAAAACCCTCTGTGAGCATGCTGATAACAGGATCATATCATGTTAATATAATGTCCACTCTTAACAGAAAACATGATTGTATAGGCATAAATTTAAAATTACAGTACCAGTCAAAAGACTGGACACATTACTATTTATAATGTTTGTAAAAGAAGTCTCATGATCATCAAGCCTGCATTTATTTGATCAAAAATACAGAAAAAAAATGCAATACTGTGAAATATTATTACAATTTAAAATAATGTTTTTCTATTTTAATATACTTAAAAAATAATGTATTTCTGTGATGCAAAGCGTCTAAACATTCATATTACCTCTATGGTATTTTATATATTATATATAGAGCCTAAATGTTAATGTGCAGTTTAATACATTGCTAACACATTTTATTTCAGTATTTATTACGCATTTCAGTCGATTTCACTCATCTCAGTATAGCAGTAGTTTGGGAATAGCCATGGCAATTTATTAATGTAAGTTATGTGTAGTAGACGAAACTGCACGTCGATCTGCCCCATTAATTCACACTGAGACAAACAAAACTTGCAGGATTCATATTTAAACAGTTTTTGTTTTTTTGTTTTTTTGTCGTTTAATATTCACAGACACTATATCATGATTAGAATAAAGAACTTAAGAATAAAAAACAACTTACCTTTCACAATCATCGGCTCGATAGTTGATCCTCGAAATGAAAGTCAAACCAACTCTTCCTCTGAGATAAATCCTTTTAGAATTATTCTTCACCGCATCTCAAAATGATGAAAAGTACATGAAACTGACTACACTTGATGCGTTTTTCCGAGCTGATGTAGGTGTTCACTCTGCTGCATTGATCGCCTCAGAATTTGCGCCTGAATAGCGCGCCCGCTTCGTGGGAGTGGCCGCATTAGTGGATAATGAGCTGAGCCACCAACATCTGACATGTCTCTCTTTTCATACAGATTACATAAACAGAGAATATTTGTTTTTGGTTTGACTTGCATGATTTAAAACCTGACATTTCAACATTTCTTTAGACATGTCTCATTTTTGTGTTATTAGTATTCACTACGTTACAGTTCATTTTCTGAGGGAGTATCAGATTGGACTTCATTCAGAGAGAGACTGCGGCTCACGCATCATGTTTTCTTTATTTTGCAAAAAGCACAACATTTTGTTTTTACTCGAGTGTACACAAATAAAAAAAGACATTTCACAGATTAGAATGGTATATAACTCTTAATTGATATGTCCAAAATTGATAGAGTATTTTTTGTCTCTTTCACGCTGATAAGCAGTGGCGGTTCTACATTGAATTACACCCTGGGCGAGACCCAATCCGCCCGGGCCCATATGCACGTCCATTCCTTGCATGCCCAGACCCTACGTCACTGGGAGAGACCCAGAGGTGAACCGTCCCCCGCGCCGCGCCCCGCTCCCCTTTCCCCTTCTCACACAGCTTCTGTGCACGGCACCTTCTCAGCAAGCAGGGGCGCCAATTTGCCAATTCCCCACACAGTGAAATGATAGATAATAAAAAACCAGTTCGCCCGTGCCAAAAACCGCTACTGCTGGTAAGAAAAAAACCGAGGTGATTTCTCTTTGTATTTTGTTGTTTGTTAACATTTATTAATGTTACACAGAAAGCAGTAGGGATGCACCGATACCATTTTTTAAGGACCGAGTACGAGTACCGTTACTTTTTTCTAGTACTCGCCGATAACGATACCGATGCCTATACGTTTATTAATCTCTCTCTCTCTTTCTGTATCTCCCTCTTTTGTATTTTTTTTTTTGGTGATGTTGCAGTTTTCCAAGCACAACACAGTGAGTCTAATAAATGTAGGACAGCGCGCGCAAGAGAAAGAGAGCGCGCACGTGAGAGAGCGCTTCTGGTCTGTGTCATTCAGCGATTCCGCCTATCCCGCCTTCAATAATCGATAATGAATTGTGATTGAAAGCATGTAGTTCGCAATGTGTTGGTTGTCATCATTAAGTATTTCCACACTTCTGAGGCTGACATTGTTTCTGCTGCTGCCATGGTTGTCTCTGTGCACAGAAAATTCTGTCAGTTACGTCACGTGAGGTACCAGTCTTTGGTATCAGGGGTATTTTCACGAGTACGAGTACAAGTACATGAGCTTAGTATCGGCCCGATACCGATACTAGTATCGGTATTGGTGCATCCCTAGAAAGCAGCAAGCCTGCTGTGATTTTAAGACCAAATGCGTGGATCCTTTATAATGATACACATCCGTTTTCTTTGTTTGCATTACCTAAGCCATAAGCAACTGTGTTTACAAGGACATTTTGACATAATTCTGCGTGTATATGTCCGTTCAAGCACAAATAGATGCAGAAGTGAGCGCAATTTGGTGTTCAGTGCAGCTCCGTATGACAGGACCAAAACACATGCAACTTTGGTTAAACTTTGCAAGTCTTATCGTGACTGACTATCGTGGATGCGCACATTGCGATATCGATGCTAAAATGATACATTGTGCAGCCCTAATGTGATGCGAATGTACAGTACGTCGAGTTGTACAGAATTACTGGGACGGAAGCACTAGAACTGCTACTGATTGTGTGCTGTAAAAATCAAGCTTTTATTTCATATGCTCTTGGGGGCCACCTGGTGGCCACAGGGCCCTAAGCAGCCGCTTAGTTCGCTTATGCCTTGGGCCAGCTCTGCGCCTGGGGTTAAAGAAGAATGGAGAGGGTAGTTCTGATCACCCTCAGAGTGGGGAAATCCATCAACGATGCTGACCGCGTTTTTGAAGGATCACCTCAGATCCTTCTTCTTTCTAGAGTCTCGCCTTCTCTGTGTCCTATTCCTCCGTGGAGGGGCGCACAAGAGGCGACACTAGCATTCTGGCCCTGTTCACGGCCCTTGGATTGGGACGGGCCAGGCCCAACCTGTCTGGTTGAGGACTCAGACATCAGCGGCATGCACGTCTTGAATGGCGCTGGTCTAAGTCACTCAGCAGGTAAGCCTGGTGTGCCTGCCACACAGCCATCATGTGCAGAGCAGCACCAGCCTGACCCGCTGCCATGTATGCCCTGGCATTTAAGCAAGATGTCACTTTAAGGGGCTTAGAT
Organism: Ctenopharyngodon idella; assembly: GCF_019924925.1. NCBI lineage: Eukaryota > Metazoa > Chordata > Actinopteri > Cypriniformes > Xenocyprididae > Ctenopharyngodon > Ctenopharyngodon idella. The sequence goes on from NC_067233.1 coordinate 32,199,387, forward strand.
GGCAGAGTCTGAGCTTTCAGTGGCGATGTCTGCCCAAAACACGAGATGGTAGCAAACCCTCTCTTCTATGTAAAGCACTTTGAACTGCATCTTATGCAAGAAAAGTGCTAAATAAATAAAGTTTATTATTATTATTATTATTATTATCATTATAATTATTATTATTATTATTATTATTATTACTATTATTATCAGTCGGTGGCATTGACACATACCCACATTCCTTCCACAAACCCTACACATGGAACAGTGGTCTATAAAGAAAATACTTCAGCATTTAAATAGCAACCAAGACCTGAAACAGTTCATCCTGTGGCCACAGGGTGGCAACCAAACACCATGGAAAACGTAAAGTCTACCACCTTTTCAAGCCTAAAGGGGCATTTTTCCTTTTTTATTTATTTTATTTTTTTTGCAGAATATGGGTTTATCCATGCCCCCACAACCTCAGGAAGGAATGGAAGGCTCACTGGAGCTGTAGGATTATGGCCAGAGAGAAACCGATCATCATTCCTTTTTACCGTGCACGGTCTCTCTCCTAACGCGCTACCATGGCAACTGTAACATGCACGTCTTGAATAGTGCTGGTCTAAGTCGCTCAGCAGGTCAGCCTGGTGCGCCTGCCATCTAGGTGAACAGAACGCCGCTGAACCTTGGGGGACGCCTGGTGAACTGAATTGCATAGCCGAGTCTGACTGTCCAAATGAGCCAACGGGACGGTTTGGCGAGGTGTAACCAGGCCCCCAAGCTCCATGCAAGTGGCACCATCCGGACAACAGATGTACCCAAGGGGGGGGCAGCATGGAGCACTGAGGCCCAACCCGGGAAGCAGTGCATCCCGAGGTAGAGGCAGTGAGTGCGGTGCACTCACGTGGCTCCGAGGGTCCCCTGAGGGACGGGGCAGGGAGGCGTGGGGTCCCCAACGTGCGTCCCCGAAACGTGGCTGAGAGTGAGGAGGCAGCGCGTCACTCACTGTCAGCACAGATCCAGATTGACCCAGAGATTTTGGAAACTGCTCTTTTATTGAAAAGGTGGGAACAGAAATAAAACACAGGATTTTCCACCCGTCCCTCTCCTGGGGGATGGAGCGGTGCCTTCACCGTCTCCTGGGACAGAGCAGTCCCTTCCATCTCTGGGCCACCCATCTCAGGGCCGCTTAGGAAGCTTCTCGGGGGCTCGGGGAGGACAGGATGGTTCCAGTTTCCCGGAGCCTGTGCAGCTGCAGGGGGACGCCCACTGCAACAAGCAGGTTGGGGGCCAGCTCACAGCGGAACGGTGGCCGTATCATGCCAGGGCAAGATGTGTTTATGGTCTCTGTCTGCTTCTGGACAGCTGAGAACTGCTGGGCAAAGTCTTCGACAGTGTCGCCAAAGAGGCCGGCCTGGGAAATGGGGGCATCGAAAAAGCGAACTTTGTCGGCGTCCTTCATTTCATCCAGGTCCAACCAGAGATGATGCTCCTGGACCACCAGGGTGGACATTGTCTGGCCAAGGGCCCATGCAATGACTCTCATTAGTAACTCTCATTAGAGTTACTAATGATTTGCTCTTATCATCAGATCGTGGTTGTATCTCTCTATTAGTGTTACTGGATCTTAGTGCAGCATTTGACACTATTGATCACAATATTCTTTTAAATAGACTCGAAAATTATGTTGCCATTAGTGGAATTGCATTGTCATGGTTCAAATCATACTTATCTGACCGTTATCAGTTTGTAGTAGTAAACGAAGACATGTCATATCGATCACAAGTTCAATATGGAGTACCACAAGGCTCAGTACTAGGACCGTTGCTGTTCACTCTGTACATGCTACCCTTGGGAGATATCATTAGGAAGCATGGCGTTAGTTTTCACTGTTACGCTGATGATACTCAGCTCTATATTTCTTCGCGCCCTGACGAAACTTACCAATTCACAAAATTAACGGAATGCATAGCTGATATAAAAAATTGGATGACCAGTAATTTCCTACTACTAAATTCAGAAAAAACAGAGATTCTAATTTTTGGACCAAAAACTTCTTCACGTAATAACCTAGAATATTGTCTAACACTTGATGGCTGCTCTGTTAAGTCTTCGTCGTCAGTCAGGAACCTGGGTGTGCTCTTTGATACCAATCTTTCATTTGAAGGCCATGTTACTAGCATCTGTAAAACCGCATTCTTCCATCTTAAAAATATATCTAAACTACGACATATGCTCTCAATGACAAATGCAGAACAGTTAGTTCATGCGTTCATGACCTCAAGGCTAGATTACTGTAATGCTCTACTGGGTGGTTGTTCTGCTCGCCTGATAAATAAACTACAGCTCGTACAAAATGCAGCAGCTAGAGTTCTTACTAGAACCAGGAAGTATGACCATATTAGCCCAGTTCTGTCAACACTGCATTGGCTTCCTGTTAAACATCGTATAGATTTTAAAATCTTGCTAATTACTTACAAAGCACTAAATGGTTTAGCTCCCCAGTACCTGAGCGAGCTCCTAATTCATTATAGTCCTTCACGTCTATTGCGATCTCAGAATTCAGGCCAGCTGATAATACCTAGAATATCAAAATCAACTGCAGGTGGTAGATCCTTCTCCTATTTGGCACCTAAACTCTGGAACAATCTTCCTAGCATTGTTCGGGAAGCAGACACACTCTGTCAGTTTAAATCTAGACTAAAAACGCATCTCTTTAACCTGGCATACACATAACACATTACCAATTGATATTTTCAAATCCGTTAAAGGATTATTAGGCTGCATAAATTAGGTCAGCCGGAACCGGGAACACTTCCTATAACACCTGATGTACTCGTTACATCAGAAGAAGAATGGCATCTACGCTAATATTAGTCTTTCTGTTTATCCCGAGGTTCACCGTAGCCAACCGGATCCGGGCCGTATCCAGGTGAGACCAAGTACCTGCACCTTGACACGACCACAACGCAGCCCTGACGTATCAGCAGAGATTGAGTCAACTAGATCATCCACTGTAAGGGCCTCATCGACACGACAGCCACGACACAGTTCCTCAACAACCGTCCATACCGGCGTGATCCTCAATACGATCCTCAATTGGATGAAACTGAAATAAATACTTTTAATGTTGCGATCCTATTGGACTTATGATAGCAACCTGAATTGTAACAAAGCACTGTTGGCCAGAGGAGAACTGGCACCCCGACTAAGCCTGGTTTCTCCCAAGGTTTTTTTCTCCATTTTAACACCAATTTGCCACTTGTCTGCCACCTAATGTCACCTGATGGAGTTTGGGTTCCTTGCCGCTGTCGCCTCTGGCTTGCTTAGTTGGGGACTTGACTTGACTTTTGATATTCAACAGTGCTTTGATCTGCCTGCATTGACACTATTCTTTAAGAGCTGATGTGCAGCCAAACAATGTACCAGTTATCAATGTAAAGCTGCTTTGACACAATCTACATTGTAAAAAGTGCTATATAAATAAAGGTGACTTGACTTGACTTGACTTGACTTGACATGGTGGAGGGTTCCACTCAAGCCCAATGCCCGCGGCGGCCCAGGCAAGCATGGCCGTCAACTTTGATTCCGTCTGAACGACCACCCCGGAGGGCGGAAGTTCAGCGTCCTCATCCTGTCCAGAGGACAAAAGCCCGCTCTCCCATGCAACAGTCGACATCAGATCCTCATGTGGAGTGCCGAATGTGACACGAGGTACCTCAGTTGAGGCAGCCGCACCAGCATCCGGCAACTCGATGGCACATGGCGTGCTGGAGGAGTGGGAGGTTCGTGGGGGCGGACCCGACAATGAAGCTCCCACTGTAACCCTCAGATCTCCCAAAGTGCTAACCAGACGAGTCCCCTCTGCTGCTACCCAGCCCCCGCGCCTTCTCTCAGTAGAGCCGCGGGGGCTGGGTAGCAGCAGAGGGGACTCGTGCCTCCGTGTTAAAGAAGGAGAGTCACGATCGCAACATCAACATGGACATGCCCTCGCAGTGATTGCATGTACCATCCATGAGCACAGCCTCAGCATGCTGCTGGCCCAGGCATGTGAGACAGCGATCATGGCCGTCAGATGAGGTCAGGAAACGACCGCATCCAGAAACACATGGGCGAAAAGACAACTTGAAAAAGATGCTTAACGCCCATGCTTGCTCTTTTAGGGACTGCTCTTTTAGCTGAAGCGCTCAGGGATGAGTGGTGCACTGCCTGTGTCAGCACGCTGTCACACACACACACCGCTGAATGCGCCTTGTGAATGCCACCAGCCACCAGCCAAGAAATCCACAAGCTGCTGCAGACGAGCAATGAAAATTGCTATTGAAGGAGAAATCTTTCTAGCAATTAAAATTGCTGTTTGCTCTGATAGTTTCAGAAATTTGCACTCTTTACAGGTGACTGGAGAGAGTGATGAATCAACCGTTTGGCTCCGAAGCAAAAGTATGAATGGAAGTGAGTATGCCGGTCATATTTATACCTGGATGTGCCGGGTGGGTGTGGCGCGGCATGTAAATCTCACTGGCCAATTCCCATAGGCTCGTTTTGTACCATTTGGAGGTGATTGGGCTCCCAAGCAAGACCCCATTACATCAGTATCGACGTAACATCGAACGTGACTGACTGAATGGGAACAGCGCATCTTTTTCAGTGCAGCTACAATCAATTTGACCAGTCAGACGCTATCAGATGAAGATGCTGCCTGCAGAAGTAACTAGTAAGTTGTAGTTGCTGTTTGCATAAATAAAAAGCTCACTGTTAGTTTTTTCCTAGGTGGATAGGGCTGCTATGCATTTACTAATGGATAACACGTGGAATACGGACGTTAACCACTGTAACATGATACTGACACTAGATATCTAGCAACTTAAGTGCTGGTATAAAGTCAAAGTCCCTTTCTAAACACTTTGATAAATCTTTTTAAAATCTATGTGGTGACATTTGTCTGTCTTATAACAACTATAAAACATTGCCCAATGCATTGGCAGAAAAAATAATTAGTCATTATAACATGTACAGCATTACAAAGCTTACGCTGTATGTCCTACGCCTTCCCTATTCTACTTACGTAACGAACGCAGGGCCAGTTACATTTTCTCCGTAAGTAGAATAGGGAAGGCGTAGGACATACAGCGTAAGCTTTTTGAAGAATATGAAAGTACGGTTTTGGCGGAAGCACTTGGAAGGCGATCATTTGTTTATATAAAGCATATACATTTACATTTTTTTCGAAAATGACAGATCGTTTCACTAGATTAGACCCTTATTCCTCGTCTGGTATCGCTTAAAGCCCTTTGAAGCTGCACTGAAACTCTAATTTTTACCTTCAACCGTTTGGAGGCCATTGAAGTCCACTATATGGAGAAAAATCCTGGAATGTTTTCATCAAAAACCTTAATTTCTTTTAGACTGAAGAAAGAAAGACATGAACATCTTGGGGTGGGTGGGGGTGAGTAAATTATCAGGAAAATTTTATATGAAAGTGAACTAATCCTTTAAGACCTGAAGGCTTTTTTAGAGGTTTTTTTTTCTGAGTGGCATACACAAAAGTAAAGACTCATGACTCCAAATCTATAGCAAGGAGAGTCAAAAGGTAAGTATAGTTTGATAGAACACTTTTTTTTTAATTTTTAGAAAATATAAATTACATTACATTTGGACATTTTCATGCTAAGAAACTGCTGATAAAAGACAATATATATATATATATATATATATATATAAAATTTTTATTATAATTTTCCTTTTTTTTATATATATGACATGGAATAAGTCAAGTCAAGTCATCTTCATTTATATAGCGCTTTTCATAATACATATTGTTTCAAAGCAGCTTCACAGATGACAATAGGAAAATTATTATCGAGCTAAAGTTGGTTTTTGATTGAATCACTTCCGTTGTAAAAATTCTTAATTATTACTTTAGGGGCCGCTTAAATGATACCTTTCCTACTGAAAACCGAATACCTTTAATGCATTCTTGGCGTTCATTTACATGTTTAGTCTATAGGTTTGCGTGTTTGAGTGTGTATGTGCGCAGAAGCTTGGTCTTTTTAAAAAAGTGATATTTGCCAAATTACCTGTGTGGTTCGCATAATACAGAAAAATTTGTTGTGTCCACGGATCTATGCGAACTAGAATAATTTTTTATAACGTTTTATCTATACATAGGGAAAGTAAAGGGAAGGCGGCCTTCACAGGGGATAGTTTAGTTGAAACGTCAGGGCTGCGTTATCATCATGTCTAGATGCAGGTCCTTCATCTCATCTGAATACGGCCTGGATCTGGCAGGCTGCGGCAAACCTCGGGATAAACAGAGAGAGACTAATATTAGCGTAGACGCCATCCTTCTTATGATGTAGCGAGTACATCAGGTGTTATGGGAAGTGTTCACGGTTCCGGCTGACCTAATCTATGCAGCCTAACAATTTACATGATTTGAATTATAGAAGTAGATAATGGTTTATGTGTATGCAAGTTTAAACAGATTTTAAACAGTGTTTTTAGTCTAGATTTAAACTGACAGAGTGTGTCTGCTTCCTGAACAGTGATAGGAAGACTGTTCCAAAGTTTAGGTGCTAAATAGTAAAAGGTGCTAAATGGTAAATAGTCTACCGCCTGCAGTTGATTTTGATATTCTAGGTATTATCAACTGTCCAGAATTCTGAGATCGCAATAGACATGAAGGACTATAATGTATTAAGAGCTTGTTCAGGTACTGGGGAGCTAAACCATTTAGTGCTTTGTAGGTAAGTAGCAAGATTTTACAACCTATACAATGTTTAATAGGGAGCCAATGCTGTGTTGACAGAACCGGGCTAATATGGTCATACTTCTGGTTCTAGTAAGAACTCTAGCTGCTGCGTTTTGGACCAGCTGTAGTTTGTTTACCTAGCTATAGTTTGTTTGGCTAATATGGTCATACTTCCTAGTTCTTACTAGAACTAGGAAGTATGACCATATTAGCCCAGTTCTGTCAACACTGCATTGGCTTCCTGTTAAACATCGTATAGATTTTAAAATCTTGCTAATTACTTACAAAGCACTAAATGGTTTAGCTCCCCAGTACCTGAGCGAGCTCCTAATTCATTATAGTCCTTCACGTCTATTGCGATCTCAGAATTCAGGCCAGCTGATAATACCTAGAATATCAAAATCAACCGCAGGCGGTAGATCCTTCTCCTATTTGGCACCTAAACTCTGGAACAATCTTCCTAGCATTGTTCGGGAAGCAGACACACTCTGTCAGTTTAAATCTAGACTAAAAACGCATTTCTTTAACCTGGCATACACATAACACATTACCAATTTATATTTTCAAATCTGTTAAAGGATTATTAGGCTGCATAAATTAGGTCAGCCGGAACTGGGAACACTTCCTATAACACCTGATGTACTCGTTACATCAGAAGAAGAATGGCATCTACGCTAATATTAGTCTTTCTGGTTATCCCAAGGTTCACCGTAGTCAACCGGATCCAGGCCGTATCCAGGTGAGACCAAGGACCTGCGCCTTGACACAACCACAACGCAGCCCTGAAGTATCAGCAGAGATTGAGTCAACTAGATCATCCACTCTGAGGGCCTCATCGACACGACAGCCACGACACAGTTCCTCAACAGCTGTGATGAATAAAATCCTTAATTGGATGGAACTGGAATAAATACTTTGAATGTTGCGATCCTGTCGGACTTATGATAGCTACCTGAATCGTAACAAAGCACTGTTGGCCAGAGGAGAACTGGCCCCCCGACTAAGCCTGGTTTCTCCCAAGGTTTTTTTCTCCATTTAAACACCTATTTGCCACTTGTCTGCCACCTGATGTCACCTAATGGAGTTTGGGTTCCTTGCCGCTGTCGCCTTTGGCTTGCTTAGTTGGGGAGACTTGACATTTGACTTGACATTTGATATTCAACAGTGCTTTGATCTGCCTGCATTGACACTATTCTTTTAAGAGCTGCTGTGCAGCCAAATAATGTACCAGTTATCAATGTAAAGCTGCTTTGACACAATCTACATTGTAAAAAGTGCTATATAAATAAAGGTGACTTGACTTTAACAGGCGAGCAGAACAACCACCCAGTAGACCATTACAGTAATCTAGCCTTGAGGTCATGAACGCATGAACTAACCGCATTTGTCATTGAGAGCATATGTCGTAGTTTAGATATATATTTTAAGATGGAAGAATGCGGTTTTACAGATGCTAGAAACATCGTTTTAAAATGAAAGATTGGTATCAAAGAGCACAGCCAGGTTCCTAACTGACGACGAAGACTTAACAGAGCAGCCATCAAGTGTTAGACAGTATTCTAGGTTATTACAAGAAGAAGTTTTTGGTCCAAAAATTTGAATCTCTGTTTTTTCTGAATTTAGTATTAAGAAATTACTGGTCATCCAATTTTTTATGTCAGCTATGCATTCCGTTAATTTTGTGAATTGGTAAGTTTCGTCAGGGCTCGAAGAAATATCGAGCTGAGTATCATCAGCGTGATGCCCGTTTCACACTGCAAGCTTAAGCGGCACGTGAGCAGCGCGTGAGCATAACTACATCGTCACTGCAGCTGCAGAGACGCGCGAGTATTCACACTGGAAGCGTTTGTACAGCGTCACAGCAGCGGCTCGAAGCTACATATAAAGTGAGCATTTTTCTACAAAGACAGCTATAAATTTGTATTTATAAGTTGGTCAATTATAAACTTGATAGTCTTGAAAGTTTGTACAACATTCGCATATAAACGTAAATAAATAAAAATAAATAAATAAAAGCCTTGTGTCATCCATTGCTGCACATGAATGAGGTAAGCTTTGTGTTTTACATGTAGCGAATCACAGGTATTTAATCAATTAGCTCAAATCATGGGTGAAATATATATATATTAAATCTTATGATTTAATATATATATCTTATATATTAATATATAAATCTTATCTTATGATTAATAATGATATAGATCGACCCAAGAGGGAATTATACACATATATTGTGAATTAATTACAACGGATTATAATCAATTACATATATGATTAGTTCTAGTTTAATAGTTGTCTAGAAAACTATCCTAGTTTGTCCAGCAAACTATGGGTTTTCTCATAGACTATTATAAAAGAAATGTTATTCTCTGGCCACGAGAATAACTTCCTATTATAGCATTAAAGCGTAAAGCAATGTTGCAACGTACAAGTGACTTGGTTTTCTGAATGAGAAGCAGAAACAATCGAGGATGAATATAATGTATTTAATATATGAAACTACGGATACAGAGGCTATACTGCTAAATATACACAAATAATACACATATATAGAAAACGAAAGTAAAGTCAAGAAAACAGAGGTGATCAAAGAAATGGCAAATTACGAACAGTTAAAACCTTTGAGAGCCAGCAAGGAAACTCAGCTTACACATCGAGCTTAAAACGCTTCGAAAAGAATGGTTCTATACTTGCATATGTTCAGGTGCTGTTGTCGTTTCGTGTTTCTGCAGGAGTTTCGGTTCGTGCGGCTGGAGCGATTGGTCCTTTTCCGAGAAAGGGTTCTTCGGCGGGATTTTCAAACACGGGTTTAACTTAAGAGTAAGATAACCAGAAAATAAAGAAGAAGAGTCCGTCTCCTAGGCGATGAAGAGTGAAGACTTCGAGCGACGGATGAAGAAGGCTTGACAAAAGAAACTTGTTGCCAAAAAGATGGTCGTCCCGAAGAGGGGGGGGGGGGGCGTGATGGAAGCGCGGTCGCTGAGACGTCCAGGAGAGACGTGCGTGAAATGGCGAGGGACAATCGAGAGACAAAGGGAACGTGCGTGTGGTTGTCTCTTTTAAAGACAAACAAGCCCAAAACGCCTCCTTGGGTGAACAGCCAATGTCCAGCGTGGATTTTGGGGATGGAAAAGTTCTCTTTGTCTTGTCTTGCGGCTCAATTTGCATAATTTATGATGGTTTCAGAATTGGTAACTTTTACTCCAAAAGACCTTAGAAATAGACTAATGCATGGTATCCTAACAGAACATACATAGTTAATTAAAGCATCCAGAGAGGGTTCATTCAAGCCTAAACATGGCCGGGTGAAAAAGACATAAAGACATAAATACAGTCTTACACTTGCATATAAAGGTTTGGGGTACAATTCTCACAACTATAATCATAACTTAATATTAAATACATGATTAAACTGAAATACAGGCTTACATGATAACATTTTAATCATATTTTAATGAATGTGACTTAAAGAGAGTCCTGGTATGTTCCTCTGTGTGTGCGTGTACGTGTATTGGAGTTTGACGACGTCTGGAATGTGGCCGCATGGCTTGCCGTAATTCGATCTGAGTTTAGCGCGTTCGTTTGAAGTCACAAGGGAGAGAATCGGGGATCCATCGATACGGCCATAAAATGTGTCAAGTGAGCTGTTAATGTCAGCCAGGCCGGAGCCAATGTGAGATTTACAAACAAAAGATCAAGAAGGTAACACTTTAACGAAGTTTATAGTTGACTTGCTAGTTTTGATCCTGCACAGACGCTACATACATCATCTGCCGCGTGCACGCTTACAAGACAGCAAACTCGGTGAAAAAAACAAGCAAACTCGGGTTTGATTTGGGAATGCTGCAGCCTATATATCTCTCTGTGTAATAACTAAAATAATGTTTATATATCATATTTTCTGGCTAGTTCACTTTAGTTTTTTATGATACACCATACTTTAACCCAAACTGAATAATTAAAAACAAGTTTAAATGAGTAAATCTTCAATAAATATTTTTGATTCTTAATTTTCTTTTCTGTCATACTCAAATTCTTGTTAAAACACATTAGACATGCTTATTCTGTGCATTTTGATCACTTTTTGTGTGAAATTATATTTATTTTGTTCATCAAAAGTGTGCTTTCACTTTAATTGAGCGTCAGCAGCACAGCAAAAATAGACTCGGCGCCGAAACCCCCGCTTCACTGCTGCTCACGCGATGCTCCTGCTTGACGCTTACGTGCTGCTCCTGCTGCCAGTGTGAATGCATCCGTTGGTTAACATGCACGCCGAAAAAATACGTGCTGCTCACGTATTGCAGTGTGAAACCAGTGAAACAGTGAAAACTAACGCCATGTCTCCTAATAATATCTCCCAAGGGTAGCATGTACAGAGTGAAAAGCAACGGTCCTAGTACTGAGCCTTGCGGTACTCCATATTGAACTTGTGATCGATATGACATCTCTTGGTTTACTACTACAAACTGATAATGGTCAGATAAGTAAGATTTGAACCATGCCAATGCAATTCCACTAATGCCAACATAATTTTCAAGTCTATTCAAAAGAATATTGTGGTCGATAATGTTAAAAGCAGCACTGAGATCTAGTAACACTAATAGAGAGATACAACCACGATCTGATAATAAGAGCAAATCATTTGTAACTCTAATGAGAGCAGTCTCAGTACTATGGTACGGTCCACCTCCCCCTTTGCCTTTCTGACGAGGATTGTGTCGATAATCGTAACCTTGAGGGCTAGACTCATTTAAAGTAATGTAATCATCTGGTTTTAGCCAGGTTTCTGTCAAACTCAGCAAATCTAGATTATTGTATGTGATAATGTCATTTACAATAAGTGCTTTTGAAGAAAGGGATCTAATATTCAGCAACCCAAGCTTTATCATTTGTTTATCAGTATTATCTCTGTTTTTCATTTGTTGAACATCAATTAAATTTTTACCCTTAAATGGGTTTGGAAGTTTTTTGTATTTACTAATTCGGGGTACAGACACAGTCTCTTAGTGATAATATCTAAGTGAAAGAGTTTCTATGTGTTGGGAATTATCTGACTTCTGTGACATGAGACAGCTAGCAGAACGTAGGTTTAACCAGTCTGTCTGCTGCTTCCTGACCTGGGCCCCAGTTTGACATGTTTCAGCTCTAAGACTATGTGCATTATAACTAGAGAGAAGAGCAGCACCATCCCAGGAGGGATGAATACCATCTCTTTTCAACAGGTCAGGTCTGCCCCAAAAACTTTTCCAATTGTCTATGAATCCTATATTATTCTGTGGACACCATTTAGACAGCCAGCCATTGAGTGATGATAATCTGCTAACTATCTCATCACTCCGACGAACAGGAAGGGGACCAGAGCAAATTACTGCTTCTGACATTATACTTGCGAGTTCACACACCTCTTTAATGTTAATTTTAGTGATCGCCGACTGGCGAAGTCGAACATCATTTGTGCCGATGTGAATAATAATCTTAGAGTATTTATGATTAGCATTAGCCAGCACTTTTAAATTTGCATTGATGTCAGGTGCTCTGGCTCCCGGCAAACGTGACTATGGTGGCTGGTGTCTCTATTTTCACGTTCCGTGTAATAGAATCGCCAATAACTAGGGCACTTTCAACAGGACTCTCAGTGGGTGCATCACTGAGTGGGGAGAGTTTGATGTTCTAATCGGAAAGGAACAGCAGTGTTTTTCCCCACGACTAGGCCGTCGTACGGTCACCCAATTGCCCTGCTGCACGGGCTCTAGGCAATATCAGATATATGGTGATGATAAAATAGATAAGGATTGAAAATAAATAGATTCAAAACAAAGCTCTACGGAGCTACAGATGCAAACTATTCAGCAGCAAGGCAGAGAGGAGCAGACTCGAGCAAGGAAGGAAATAAGATCGGAGAAAAATTCTTTTTTGGTGATGCTCTCCTTCATGTGAGCTGCATCTGGTTCAAAGTTTGTGGTGATAGCATAAAGTATAGTTGAATAAAGTATCATTCGTTTTTTTTTTCGCAGCTAGATTGCGCCCACGGGCAGTAAACTCTGGTTTAGAGGCACTTCTCAGCACTCGTTAGGAGTTTATCAAAATGGGTAGATGCATTAAAAAGCTGAGTTTCTAAGCTTTAAAATGATATCTATTGTAGCATCTGCAGGATCAGATTATAAAACCAACTTGAAAATTTTGAGAATGCTTTTAGCCTCTTGAACTTCACATTTGTTGCCCTGTGTCGATGGTCAACAGCCAACTACGGACCTCTCCCTTTGTCTTCACAAAGATCTTAATCAACTCAGATCAAATTACCCAAACCAGGCCTGAATTCTTTGGTGGCCAGACGACCCAATACACAAATACGCACACACACATACAGACTTTCTCTGCATTCAACTAAAAATCTCAGCGATTCCAAAGTGTATCCTATGTATCCCTGTATGCATGCATTTCTCCCTATTATATAAGCATTAGTTATGACTTTTAATTGTGTCAGTTAAACCCTAAATGTAAGAATGTCTTTTTCACCTTATCATGTTTAGTCTTGTTTTAAACCTCTCCGAATGTTTAATTAACAATGTATGTTACGTTACTGTAAAATGCATTTTTCTATTTTTAAAGTACTTTGGAGAAAAACATACCCAGATCTGACACGTCATAAATTAGGCAAATTAAGTCGTAAAAACACACAAAGGATTTTTTTCCCGCTTCAAAATAAACGCTGGCCATTGGCCGGTCCAACCCAGGAGGAGTGTAAATGGTTTTTGCTATATAACAAACCAACATGCAACCCCCTTTACTCAGTCTTCTTTACCTATGGACGAGACGGATTCTTTCTTTCTTATTTTCTGGCCATTTTACTTTCAAGTTAAACTCCGTTTGAAAATCCTGCTGAAGACCCTACCTCAGGACAAAAACCAATCGGTCACCCCAGCTCGAACGCACTGAAACTCCTGCAGAATGGCGCATTAACCACAGCACCTAAAATTACCTATATGCAAGCATAGAACCATTTCTTCCAATGTGTTTTAAGCTTTAAGTTGTGATTCCTTGCTGGCTCTCAAAGGTTTAACTGTTTGTAATTTGCCATTCTTTGATCATCTCTCTCTTTCTGACTTTACTTTCATTATTCCATATATATATATATATATATATATATATATATATATATATACACATATACATATATATATATATATACGGAATAATGAAAGTAAAGTCAGAAAGAGAGAGATGATCAAAGAATACATATGACTAACTCTAAGCTCATATATATATATGAGCTTAGAGTTAGTCGTATGTATTCATAGATTCATATATTAAATCCATTATATTCATGCTTTATTGTCTCTGTTGATGCTCATAAATGAATCCAAGTCACATCAACATTTGATTTCGCTCATTATATGCTTTTGTAAGTACTTAGATTGGAGAATTCTCCTTGGCCAGAAGAAAGCTCAGTTTTAAGAGTTGATAAGAAAAATCGGACTGATAGTTTTGCTGGACAAAACAGATCAGTCTTTCTAAAATTAACTCTAAAACTAGAACTAATTCTCCATATATTATATATATACATATATATTATATATATATACACACATAATTAATTATAATCCGTTGTAATTAATTATCAGTATATACATAATTCCCTTTTTGGTTGATTTATATTCATAATTGATCATAACTGTCACAGACCCGCCAGGCTCATCCATCAGCCAATCACAGCGCACTCCTTCACCCGAGTTCTAACCACACACACCTGATCCCCATCACCACGCAATCACCACCAGACATTTAAGCACAGCACTCCCCTCAGTTCACTGTCCGGTCTCCACTGACACTAGGACTGCCACTCCCATGCTCTTGCATCGAGAGGAATACTTACCTGCTCTACCTCAGCAATTCTCCTGGTCCCCGTGTAAAGTGTCTGCATGTGTGTATACTCCTACCGTTCCTGTTTGGTCCATCCATCTCTGCTCCTGCCATCCGCCACGAGTCACTCATCTGCAACAAAGAAGGACAGTATTACCATTCCTATCTATCATCACAAGCATCTACTTCATAGTCACTTACCTGGTCATCTGTTCATTCCCCGCTGTTGTTTCAGTAAAGTCACTCGTCATACTAACCTGTTGTCTCCCGCTCCTCTGTCCGTAACAGAAGACCGGACCAACGTTACCACACAACAAACAGTATGAGCTCACCGGACCCTTTCCAAGATCTCGTGGATGCGCTTCGCCGCACACTCATCTCCAATCTCCAGCTTTCACTTCCGCCAACAACACCGTCGCTTCTTCGCCACCTGTGTATGCCAGTCCCATGGCCAAACCAGCGCCCTTCTCTGGCTTGGCGGAGGACTGCAACGGCTTCATCCTGCAGTGCTCGCTGGTCCTGGAGATGCAGCCGCAATTATACCCTGACGATCGATCTAAGGTGGCGTTCATCATCTCCCAGTTAAATGGACGTGCTTTGCAGTGGGCAGAAACTATCTGGTCGCAAAATGGACCCGCTACTCAGTCTCTGGCGAATTTCCTCACCCATTTCAGAGAGGTTTCCGGAAGGCCTGTCGGTGATTCCTCGGTGGGTGAGCAACTTTATCAACTAAAACAAGGATCAATGTCTGTTCATGATTATGCCCTCAAGTTTATAACTCTGGCCGTGGCCAATAGATGGAACGAACGAGCCCTGCTTACCACCTATCGTCAGGGTTTGGATCCCAGGGTGTGGCTGCATCTCGCTGCATACGAGGACTCCATCGGGCTCGAACGATTCATCCAGCTATCCATCAGGTTCGCCACTCGTATGCAGTCATGTCTGGAAGAGCATCCGGACCAGCTGCTACGCACTCCCTTCCTCCATCAGCCAGAGTCCATCAGCCCTCCAGAACCAGTACTTGAACCCATGCAATTAGAGAATAATCGTCTGACCTCCACTGAACGGCAGAGGTGGCTGACCCAAGAATTATGTTTGTACTGTGGTATATCTGGACATGTGAAATCTACATGTCCCACTCGTCCTCCTCGTTCCATGGTGAGTGCAGTTATACCATCCATCAAGAAGATGAAACCACTCACCACTGTTGTAACTCTTACTGCTGTCAAAGTTTCCATTCCAGTCTATGCCCTCCTCGACTCCGGGTCAGCTGGCAATTTTATCTCTGGTGCCCTTTGCTGTCAGCTCAAGCTCAAAACTATCCCCACGCCGGCAGTCTACCAGATCCATTCAGTAACTGGCAAACCACTAGGTCGCAAACCAGTCAACGTGTGCCGGTCCCGTCAAACTCCAGGTTGGAATTCTTCATATGGAAGATCTTCATCTACTGGTTCTGGAGGATTCCACCGCTGATGTGATCCTAGGGCGCCCCTGGTTGGAGCAGCACAACCCCATTATCTCATGGACCACCGGAGAGATCCTGAAGTGGGGCGACACCTGTTTTCCTGACTGCTTCCCCCAACGACTCCAACCACCTGTTTCTCCTCCAAAGTACCTTCCAGTGTTCTCCACCACCATCGAGAGTCCTATAGAGAAGCAGTCAGTGGACATTCCATCCTGTTACGCCCCCTTCAGTGATGTGTTCTGCCCGAAGAGAGCCTCCGAGCTGCCTCCACACCGGCCATGGGACTGCGCCATCGACCTGCTTCCGGGTGAGCCAGTGCCCCGTGGGAAGATATATCCACTATCCATCCCTGAGCAGAAGGCCATGGAGGAGTACATTGAGGAGGCTCTGAACCAAGGCTACATCCGTCCATCTACTTCCCCTGCTGCTTCGAGCTTCTTCTTTGTGGCCAAGAAGGACGGAGGCTTGCGGCCTTGTATTGATTACCGGGCTCTCTATAAAATAACTGTCAAGTTCAGATATCCTCTTCCCCTCATCCCAGTGGCTCTGGAACATCTCTGCGGTGCCACTGTATTCACCAAGCTGGACCTCCGCAGTGCGTACAACCTCATCCGGATACGTGAGGGGGACGAGTGGAAGACGGCATTTGTGACCCCTACCGGACATTATGAATATCTTGTTATGCCGTATGGCCTGGTCAACGCCCCCCCAAGAACATCGCCACCACGTTGCGGAGGTCCTCCAATGCCTACATGAGTTCCAGTTGTTCCTCAAGGCTGAAAAGTGTTCTTTCCACCAACCATCTGTTCAATTCCTCGGGTACAACATCGATAGCAGTGGCATCCAGATGGACGAGGGGAAGGTGGAGGCCATCAAGAACTGGCCCATACCATCCACCATCAAAGAACTCCAGAGATTTCTCAGTTTCTCCAATTTCTATCGAAGATTTATCCAGAACTACAGCTCCATTGCTCATCCACTTACCGATCTCCTCCGTAACAAGCCCAAGTCTCTGTCCTGGACACCAGCTGCCAACAACGCATTTAACACCTCACGAGAAGCCTTCACCAGCGCACCGCTCCTCATCCATCCAGACCCCGACAAGCCCTTCGTCGTGGAAGTAGACACCTCACGCACCGGGGTAGGAGCGGTGCTCTCTCAGCAGCAGGGGAAACCAGCCAAACTCCATCCATGTGCCGCCTTCTCCCGTAAAAAAGAGGAATGACGACATTGGCAATAGAGAACTACTGGCCATCAAGCTGGCACTCAAGGAATGGAGGCATTGGTTAGAAGGCGCTAAGCATCAGTTCACCGTACTTACTGACCACAAAAACTTGGAGTATTTGAGGGATGCCAAAAGACTCAACCCCCGTCAGGCCCGTTGGGCTTTGTTCTTCACCCATTTTAATTTCAGTATCTCCTATCGTCCTGGCCCCAAGAACGTGAAGGCCGATGCTCTATCCCATCTCTATGCTCCAGAAGAGACCAACGAGACTCCTGAACCCATCCTTCCAGAGAACATAATCGTAAGCCCCATTCAATGGTCGGAGACCATCTATACCCTCTACCAATGCCTCTGCCAACACTCCGCCGGGCTGTCCACCCGGACTACAGTACATCACAAGAACTCAACACACTCCACTTATCCACTCTTCCCACACATCTCTGGGCACTGGCCACCCAGGGGCCAATAAAACCCTCTCTCTGCTAAGAGAATGCTTCTGGTGGCCAAACATGGCCAGGGATGTGAGAAGGTACGTACAGGGATGTAAGGACTGCGCCATTTCTAAGAGCCCTCGCCACCTACCATCCGGCAAGCTTCTTCCTCTAGCCCGTTTCCAACAGACCATGGTCACACCTAGGAGTGGATTTCATCACCGACTTACCTCCCTCCAACAACTGAACCTGCATACTGGTGGTCATCGACAGATTCTCCAAATCCTGCCGACTGATACCCCTCAAGGGTCTTCCTACGGCCATGGAAACAGCAGAACTCATGTTTAACCACATCTTCAGGTACTATGGAATCCCCAAAGATATTGTGTCAGATCGTGGACCCCAGTTTATCTCACGTGTGGAAAGCTTTCTTCGCCCTCCTAGGTGTGACCATCAGCCTCTCATCTGGTTACCACCCGAAGTCGAACGGGCAGACGGAACGGAAGATCCAGGAAATCGGCCGCTTCCTTCGTACCTTCTGCCATGGCCACCAGGACTTCTGGAACCAGTTCCTGGGTTGGGCCGAGTACGCCCAAAACTCCCTACGCCAACCTACCACTGGACTCACTCCCTTCCAGTGCGTACTCGGCTACCAACCCCCTCTGTTCCCGTTCCAGGGAACCATCGGACGTTCCTGCAGTCAACTACTGGTTCCGGGAGAGTGAGAGGGTCTGGGACGCAGCACACCACCAGCTGCAACGAGCTCTCCACAGGCACAAGATGACGGCTGACCTTAGACGCTCCAAGACCCCCGTTTACCAACCAGGTCAGAAGGTTTGGCTGTCTACCCGGGACATCAGAATGCGCCTGCCCTGCAAGAAGCTCAGTCCCAGATTCATTGGCCCCTTCAACATCGTGAAGCAGATCAACCCCGTCACGTATCAGCTCCAACTTCCCCCACAGTACAGAATTCACCCCACGTTCCATTTATCACTCCTAAAACCTCACCACCCTTCTGTTTCTCTTCCTACAGAGCCTGGCGAGGAACCCCCCTTCCTCTTATCCTGGAGGATGGAGCTGCCTACCAAGTCAAGGAGATCTTGGACTCCCGGCGCCGTGGTGGTCAACTGGAATATCTCGTCGACTGGGAAGGTTATGGTCCCGAGGAGCGCTCATGGGTCCCCAGAGTCGACATTCTTGATCCCTCTCTGCTCGACATGTACCACGCGGCTCATCCTGATCGACCTGCTCCCCGTGGACGAGGACGACCACCATGACGTTGGGGTCCCCGGCCCTCAGGAGTGGGCCGTGGAGGGGGGGTACTGTCAAGCTCGCCAGGCTCATCCATCAGCCAATCACAGCGCACTCCTTCACCCGAGTTCTAACCACACACACCTGATCCCCATCACCACGCAATCACCACCAGACATTTAAGCACAGCACTCACCTCAGTTCACTGTCTGGTCTCCATTGACACTAGGACTGCTACTCCCATGCTCTTGCATTGAGAGGAATACTTACCTGCTCTACCTCAGCGATTCTCCTGGTCCCCGTGTAAAGTGTTTGCATGTGTGTATACTCCTACCGTTTCTGTTTGGTCCATCCACCTGTGCTCCTGCCATCTGCCACAAGTCACTCATCTGCAACAAAGGAGGACAGTATTACCATTCCTATCTATCGTCACAAGCATCTACTTTATAGTCACTTACCTGGTCATCTGTTCATTCCCCGCTGTTGTTCCAATAAAGTCACTCGTCATACTAACCTGTTGTCTCCCGCTCCTCTGAACCCGTAACAATAATGTGTTATGATTTAATTATATATATAAATTCATTACACTATTTTGTGTTATTCCACGTTGGAAAAAGGACATGGATGGTTCCGGGAACATCGGAAACATGAGAGACATGTTTTTAGCCAAGCATGTTACATCATCCCGTGAGTAATATCTTGTGATCAACACAATATATTATGTTGATTTTGGGTTCATTTTAATCATGAGAATCTGCTTTAAATAATGATCTGTACATTTGTCATGAAGTTATGAACACATGAAATCTACATATTTGTATTCAGTTAGCGGCTGTGCTGTTTTCATTGTAAACGCATATTACTCAGACTCATTAGATGGTGAAAACAATGCAACAGGAGCATGTTGGAGGCTCTTAAACAGAGACACGCAAACGGGAGCGCCGGTGCTCCCTTTAGGTCTTAAAGGGTTAAATGAGGCTGCCTCGCAGCCTTCGAAGGGTGCATCTCCTGAATTGGGACACAGCCATTGTTGAAAAATCTCTCGGCTTCCGTATCCCGAACAAAGTGTGTTGATGGCCGTGATCTTACTCTTTCTCTGGGTGGTGTGTGTGTGTGTGCACTTAACAGGGAGAAGTGCCTATACAAGGAATTCTGCTCTTATTAAGTGATTAAGGCCATACTCGAAAAAATTCAGTGAAACATGTCCACAACCAGAAGTAGTATTTTTGGCACAGAAATACTCCGTCATACGTCCCACTCGTGTTTTGAAACTTTGGCCATGTTTAGCATAAGAATTCAAATCTTTAACAGTGTAAATAAGTCAGAATGCATTAAATAGCATTACCCCCCCCCCCCCCCCCCCCCCCCCCCCCCCACGTGATTTCAGTAAACAAGGCTTCATTACGTTGTAAGTGTTTCGAAACGTTTCAAAATTTCAATGGTTCATGTGACTTTGGCAGTTTGATACATGCTCCGAACCACTGATTCTAAACAAAAGAATCGTAAAACTTCGAAGCTTCATGAAGCAGTGTTTTGAAATCGCCCATCACTAGATTTTGTTGAATACAGTTTTTCGTGCTCAAAGAAGTGACCCTCCACTTGCACTTGAAGATGAAGATGTGACATTTAAACTCTTCTGTTTCTTTGTTTGGTTCAGGCATTTGCATGCTTTCATTTGTAAAAAAAAAAAAAAAAAAAAAGCACTATTCACTTCTGCACTTTGTTTTTCAGTCACTTTTTTTTTCCAGAAGATTGCATTGTAATGCTTATTTATTCATTGATGTAATATTATGTACTTTTCAGTAAGAGAGGTATAACTGAAATGTTTTTTTTTCCCATTTATTAGAATGTACTTATGTACTTTGGTCAAAAGATTAAATGCTCCTGTACTTTTAGTGTACTGTAAGAATATTTGTAATGTACACAACAATAAAATTTGTTAATTTCAAAGTATGTGTGTACGTGTATATATACTGAAAAAAAACAGCTTAATAATAAACTAAGTAGTGTAATGCTAATGCATTTGTA
The DNA here is from genome assembly GCF_019924925.1 of Ctenopharyngodon idella. Classification (NCBI taxonomy): domain Eukaryota; kingdom Metazoa; phylum Chordata; class Actinopteri; order Cypriniformes; family Xenocyprididae; genus Ctenopharyngodon; species Ctenopharyngodon idella. The sequence continues at coordinate 32,220,365 of NC_067233.1, forward strand.
GTGATCTGAAATTGTATTGGAAATGTACATGAAGCACATTAAAAACGATGCTTCAAATATACTCTAACTGTAATTCAAGAAGTATTAAAAGTACATTTTAAATGTATTTAAATGTGGTTCCATTTTAACACAATTTCAATGTATTTAATATATTGCAAATAGCTTAAAATTGAACTTAAGTACATCTTGAAATACACTTATTATACTTAAAGTTGTTTCAAAATAATACATTTAATATGCACTTAGTATAGTATAATTTTAAAATATTAAGTGTGTCTAAAAAAGCACAATACTGTATCATGTATCAATATAATGTTACACATCAGATGTTTTTCCCCAACAGTTCACTTAAGACATAAATAATGTTTGCTTGAATACTCACCAAGACAGATTTTTTGAAATACTGTAATTCTGTGTATATTTGTATATCAGTCTTTGTGCGCGGATCTTTCAGTCGGCGTGAGTAAGATCGTTTTGTTTACATCAGCATGAGTTTGAAAATCACATTTCATTGGTTCAGACTTATGTCATCAAGAATTCACTATGAATATTTACAAACCAGGAATGATGTGCTTTACAACGATACCAAACTTGTGCTGAGGGGGAAGCACCAGTAGTCGAGAAGAGAGCAGAGAAAACACCATTTTTCATGGACAAAAAGTAACAGCATAGCAGATCTATTCCCCCAAGACTAAATATATCAACACTGTCATACCCATTACCGTGCCAAACACTCAGAGAGTTGTCATGACAGAAAGTTCTGTCATGAAACTCTAGATGGCACAGGCTAATAGGTCCTTAACTCAACCTGCTTCAGGGCTCCAGACTGTGCCTAAAACGGTCGCATTTGTGACTAAAAATATTAATTTGCGAGTGATAGTTTTGCTGAGATTTTGCATACAGATTCACACGTTATGACTGTAAAATTTGCAGTTATTTGCGTGTTCTGTGACCAGTAGCCTATCACATCATTTGTTGTGTTGACTGAAAGTTTCATTGGGTTAGAGCGCCGAAATATGAACTGGTAGGGGAAAATATCACACACCAAACAGACGCCAAAGAACTATCACTGATGAAAGCCGACTGTGTTGTCGCCTCGCGTCGATGCAAAAAATACTGCAGATACACACACAATGCATCGCGTGCTTACCGTTTTGAATATCAATCATGATCACTTTCATTATTCCACTCCGCTCATGCTCATCAGATACATCTAAGGGCATAAAAGTCTTCAGTACCTTAAATGGTATAACAAGAGTATTAATGATCATTTTAAGGTTCCGGCTAGGTTCCAGTACTTGTGATGTCTACAGATAATGTTCACCTAAAATATATTGTTCGACCAACAATATCTTATCAATTAATTGACGTTTACACCTGACGTTCTTGGTTTTCTTCCTATTTATTAAATCCAGGCAATTGGTTGATAAAACATTGATTAAAATTAAGAAACAATTTATACAAAATGAAATTCACTTTAAAGAAAGCTTACTACAAAACAAAACTTATTGAAGTGGTCAAAATCACGTCTGACCCACTGCATGTCTCCCGACATATTGCGCGTCTTATTAGCCTATCTTAGTCATGCTGTTCACTTTTCATGATCAACATAAATTAAATTTAAAAACTAATATTAGCCTATAGTCTAATATTTAAACATAAATATGAAACTAAATAGCTAGGCTACGTTTTTCTTTGACCCTCTGGCCGACGAAATCGCCGGCGCGTTCTGATGGATTTTTCCTCATGACAGCTGAAACAACTTAAAACAACCTACTCCGTCATTTTTGGCGATACAGATTAGTGCAAGACATCATCACAAACTACAAATGGTCTACTTTTATTTGTGTACGCTCACAGTAAAAACAAAACCTTCTGCTTTTGTAAAATAAAAAAAATAAAAAAATAAAAAACGGAATGCGCTTTCATCTGTCTTTGAATCTTTCTGAAACGTCTAAAAAATGAACTGAAACTCAGCGAATAATTATCACACAAACATGAAACATACGTCTAAAGAAAGCATGAAATGTCTACTTTTAAATAAAACAATTCACATTTAAATCAAATATTCTCCTGCAATGTAATCTGTATGAAACTAAAGAGATGCACAATTTCTCCTGACTCATGTTGCGAATGTTAATGCTGCGAGGGTGTTTCTAATACAACGACATATGACATATAACAAATAAAAAAAGACTATTCATTTTGTGGAATATTTTAATAGTTTCCTCAAAGTAGGCTAGGCTAGGCCTACTTATTGTATAGGCATAATTTGCGGGTGGGACGTGTCTCGATCTCGCGGCAAGCACGGATGTACCTAAAAGAAAGAAACATCTCAATTCGATAAGAAATTCGTTGGTCTGTGTTAAATAAGAGGCGATCTCTCGCTGGAATGAGTTGTTTTTGCTCGTTGCCGCTGTTATCAGTTCTCGTGGCACTCGTGCACAATGCGCAGTCTTCACACAGACGATCGAGCGCTACGTTCTGCTAAAAGCACAAAACAAAATGCACACAAACATGTCTTTGCTCTTGATATACAATCACTGATGAACACCTTTGGTTTTAATGAGAAAAAAAAAACTATACGAAAACGGAATTATACAAAGTTTCAACAAGTTGCGTTTGGACATGTTAATAATATATATATATATATATATATATAGCTCTTTAAAAAATTATTTGGCGCCTGTTTTTTCCCCCTCTAGCAGCCAATGGCTCCTTAATGAATTTTTTTGTCTGGAGCCCTGTGCTTGCAATCATATCATTCTCTATAGGGCACAGCTGATTGGTTCCTGCTGTATCAGTAGCCAAAGAGCTTGCATGCTCAATCTTCAAATACTTGGTTAGCATTTGCCTTAGCAGTGCGGCATGCTTTCAGAAAACTCAGGTGATAGAAGTTCAGTGGAGAAACAAGTTGGCACTATTAAGCCAGATCTAATAACATCACAGGAGGCAAGCTGACCGAGGTTGGCTGGCCTCTCAGTGTACTGACTTGAAGATGCACTGATTTTTTGTTTGTAAGAATAAACCAAGTGAAGCAGCATCAGCACACTACACCTTATCCATGTCTAAAACCTCACACAACAGCCCACCTTGAAATACAAAACAAATATTTCATTATTTTAATGGAATGTTATGTAAATATTGTGTCAAAGGTGATGCCACGAGTATCTACAAGAACATATTTTTTACTCCTCAAGACGCTGTCATTGAGAATTACAAAATGTTATGAAATATATTATAAAATATAAGCCATACCTTAGAAGGCTTAGATATGAAAGACATCAGTGAAAGACACAGCAGGCTTGACTTATTACTTGACCAATATGGAACGCAACCATCACTAATGAAACCTCTTTCTATAGACGATGACATTAATGCATACCGTTCAAATGTTGGGGGTCAGTAAGATTTTTTTAAAAGTAAATAAATACTATATTCAGCAAGAATGCATTACACTTATCAAAAGTTACTTTTTTTGAAGACGTTACAAAACATGACATTGTTACAAAAATGTGTATTTTAAATAAATGCATTTCTTTTGAATTTACTATTCATCAAAGAATCCTAAACAAAATGTATCACAGATTCCAGAAAAATATGACCTATTTCCCAGCCATTTGGTGTTTGCAAACAGCAATGACGTGTTTTGTGGGCAGAGCCTACCTGGTGGTCTATGGAGGCCACGGAATAAAATAATAAAAAAGGTAATTTCGAATTTATAAATCACAATTCTGAATTTTTTTTTTTTTTTTTTTTTCACAATTCCGAGTTGTTGTTTTTTTACAATTCTGAGAGAAAAAAAATGAGAATTGCGAGATATAAACTTCAATTCTGAATTTTTTTCACAATTGTGATATGAACTCGAAATTGCAAGTTATAAAGTCCGAACTGTGAGATATAATTGAGATATGAGAATTAATTGAGTAACATATTTGATCATTAATTACTTATTAACTCGTTTATTAATTTTTTTCTATCATTTTGCAAGATGGAGTCGATGATGAAGAAAAATGTTACGTTGCATAGAAATATTTCACCTAAAAAGCGAGCCTGTGGATATCACACATGTAATGTGCAAACTTTGCACGGAAGTTATGCTGGTGAAGGAGCCTCAAATCACAGTCAATTATTACCTGAAAGTGAAAGTAAAAGTGAAAGCAAAAACTGACCACCACAATGCGCGCAGCTGCAAGTGACGTAACCGTGATGTCAGCTCCCAAGTAATAATTCTATCACTTGATTTTGCGACCATAGACCATTTGTCTATGGTCGCAAAATCAAATCATAGAATTATTTCAATGGATCTGCACTGTTCAGACTAAAAATTGGAAGATAGTACTGCTCTAAAGTTAAATACAAGTTAAAGAAACATTTTTTTTTTTTTTTTTTTTTTTTTTTAACAGTTATGCACTTACAATGGAAATCTGTGGGGAAAAGTATACAACTGACTATCCCATATGGAGCAAGAATGTCTCATGAATACATCATGTTTATCTATAATACATATGCACATGTGGATCAGGGAGGGGTATTTTTCCCCAAGAAGGCAAGTGAGGCAGTGCCTCCTCAAAAAAATAAAATAAATAAATAAAAATAATAAAGTAGTTAATTAACTAATTAATTAAAATGTAATGATAAAAAAAATAGACATACGTATAATATAATTGCCACAATATAATTGTTACAATATAATCGTAACATATTACAAAATAAAAGTGACACTATCCAACACCAGTGGAATAGGCATTGTCTCATTCCCCTCCTTTCATCTTGTTCTCTTTGAGCTCCTACTTGAAGTGAGGGGGGTAACGGCGAAGTACAGGCAAAAAGTCACGTGAGAGGAGGACGTGTCCTCATCATGCTATGATTGCGAGATCAGCAGATTACCATGGGAATGCCATAATTCCTGTCTCTCATGTTCACAAACTTTCTGTAAATCAACCTGAATGGGTGGGAATGGACTGGAATTCAAAGTAAACAACTCAAAAATGAAATGAAATAAAATTAAGTTAGTTACATACTGTGTGGTCTCACAGAATTTAGATATCAATGCAGTTTTTCCAGCACACACTTGATTGAGAATTGATGCCATAGTCCAAATTTAAATGTATTAAGTTTATTGATTGCTGATCAGTAGAATTTTTTAAGCAAAATGAAAACATTTGAAATTACTGAAACTTTAAAATTATTTTATCTTAGTAAGCAGTAATGTTTAGTACACTGATTTTACTATTTTAGCATAAACATACAAAAATATTATAGTACAGGCCATGTCTTAAATTTATAGTACCACAACTTAATAGGATGTTCATTTCTACTTTCCAAGAATATTTTGGAATTATTTAACAACATTAGGCCTACTTTATTAATGACACTTTGCTCTGCCATCTGACCTTCTTTATCTGTTCACAGTCTCACATTAATTAAAAAAAACTTTTTTCTACATATTTATACGCCTCTCACTGGCTTCTTCTAACACTGCATAGGCCATTTAAATTCAAAGTAGCCTTGTCATTCTCAGTCTATTTGATTATGGCCATCAATTTTACGAGTGAAGAGAAAGCACATAAAATGAAATTTCAATATTTAAGTGTAAAAATGTACATTAAGGGTAATATATTCAACCATATTTACATTTGAAAAAAATATTTAAACAGATTTAAACAAGAGTGCAAATGAGCTTGAAAAATGGAACTAAATACATGTACATGAAACACAAATAAATACAATGAAATAAAATGTGTGAATTGTACATAAAAACTAAATAAAATACAAATAAATTATATATAAAAATAAAAAATATAAGGCTACTAATATTTAAGTGTATAAATGTGTATTAAGTGTAACATTCAACATACATATGTAAAAATATTTTAACAGATTAAACAAATAAGACTGTAATTGATCCTAATCGACCCGCTCCAAGTGAGATTCGAACTGGTGTCTCTGGCATTGCGCGTTCTTTAAAACCTACACTTCACCTAAAAGGCCTGTAGGTGGCACACCGCCTTCATTTAACCAACTATGATAACTTCATCAGACAGTAAATCAATACAAAATGCATGAGTAGATAATTCTTTAACTTAGCACGCTGAATGTGGTCCAATGTTTCCTTCATATGTGACACAAGCAATTAATAATGTGCTTTTTATAGCAGTCAAAAGAGCATACTTTTACTTTGACCTTGTCTTTCTTCCTGTGCTCTTCTCTTTTTCCTTTTTTTCAGCTCTGTAAAGATAGCGTTTGAATGCCATTTCTACCACAACTTCACTTTATCTATTCTTCTTTTCATTTAAATTAACTAAAAATAGCATCGCATATGAAGAGACGTCATGACGTTATGAGAGACTATTCCAACAAGCAATATCCAAATCACTGAAGTTGATATTACCATAGAGATTAGAATATTTGGAATTTTTATTTTTGACAGCACATTTTGTGTCATACAAAATGCTTAATAAGAAATTACGCATTAATAAAGAGTAGGCTAAGCGCGCCACTAAAATACAACATGTTTCACGTTTCTAACGAAAATGAGCATTTTTGAGAGAAGTGTGGTGGAATCTGTGTATATGAATACTGTGATAATTACGGTACTCAAGTTCTCCCACTATATCACAGGCAGTATTAGGCTGTTGTGTATGTTTCTTATGTTTTCGGATTTTATTTATCATCTTGATCTTTATTGAACAATTAATGAACAAATCTTCTTTTTGATTGGAATATTTATTGAAAATAAGTGCCTTTCCAATCTTATATGCGATGGAAAAAGCGAGAAGAACGAGTTCGGTAAAAGGCGGATTCGAACTCTGGTCGGTTTGTATTAAAAGTAATTGCAACAACGGACTCTTTACTTCCTACGCCACTGTTATTGACAAGGTCAAACTTTTGTCTGTCCCAACCAGACATTACATCTGCCAACATGGTGGGTTATTTGCACTTGGTGTAAATAGACAGTCCGATTATTCTAATAGTTTCATGGCCATGGCCATGCAGGGCTCATACACGAAGAGCATGTGGAAATATGCCAGCACTTGGTGATTTATCTTTACAGAAACACAATTACTACAGTCAACAATGAGTTCTATGCTTCTTTAAAGGATTAGTCCACTTTTAAATAAACTTTTCCTGATAATTTACTCACCCCCATGTCATCCAAGATGTCTTTCTTTCTTCAGTCGAAAAGAAATGAAGGTTTTTGATGAAAACATTCCAGGATTATTCTCCTTATAGTGGACTTCAATGGCCTCCAAACAGTTGAAGGTCAAAATTACAGTTTCAGTGCAGCTTCAAATGGCTTTAAACGATACCAGACGAGGAATAAGGGTCTTATCTAGCGAAACGATCGGTCATTTTCGAAAAAAATGTAAATGTATCTGCTTTATATTTAATGTTCGCCTTCTAAGTGCTTCCGCCAAAACCGCATTTCCGTATTCTCTAAAAAGTTTACGCTGTATGTCCCACGCCTTCCCTATTCTACTTACGGAACGAACGCAGCGCCAGTTACATTTTTTCCGTAAATTGAATAGGGTAGGCGTAGGACATACAGTGTAAACTTTTTGGAGAATACGGAAATGCAACATTTGTTTATATAAAGCATATATATTTACATTTTTTTTTTTTTTCGAAAATGACCGATCGTTTCGCTAGATAAGACCCTTATTCTTCGTCTGGTATCGTTTAAAGCCCTTTGAAGCAGCACTGAAACTGTAATTTTGACCTTCAACCGTTTGGAGACCGTTGAAGTCCAATATAAGGAGAATAATCCCGGAATGTTTTCATCAAAAACTTTCATTTCTTTTCGACTGAAGAAAGAAAGACATGAACATCTTGGATGACATGGGGGTGAGTAAATTATCAGGAAAAGTTTATTTGAAAGTGGACTAATCCTTTAAGCCTCCTACAGTAGCTAAAATGTGTCTTCTTAATGACACCTTCATTTGAAACATCATGTGAATTCTTGTCACCAATTTATACAATAATAAAATTCAGCTTGTGCATTTCCACTTGCCATTTCATCCTGGTTACAAAGCTACAAAGAGCTCCATTGAAGACAGCAGATTAGAATTTCTTCCATGGCAAACACGAGCACACTTTTTTCCTCCAAGAGGCCAAGGGAGTTTACGGTGATAAATGGTAGTGGCAGAGGCACAGCAGCACCCACGTGGGGATTGGCACTGTCATCTGTTTTCATTTAGCCAGAGATTCATGGCACTGTTGCATGCAAAACGCATGAAGATGCTCTCCTGAAAATGTAGAGGGTTAATTTCACTCACCCTCACTTTTTCACCAGTCTTGGGTTATATGTGGCCCGCAATTCGTTCATTCACTCTTTGCCAACACACCAATGAAACTCAGTGTGCTTCTACAAAGCCTTTTTTCCACAGAAGACCAGATCACCCCAAAATCAACATTTTGTCATCATTTACTTAGCATCATGTCAGTCTACCCCTCGTATTTTGTTTTACTCCCATAAGATTTGTGTGGGGAACAGACTGAAATCTATGTTGGTGTTTTGTTTTGTTTTTTTTGTTTGTTTGTTTTTTTGTTGTTGTTTTTCCCAAAGTTGATTTTAGGGAGAAAAAAGAAGCTTAGACATTCTGACAAATTCTGCTTTAGTGTTTCATGGAAAAAGAAAACGTAAGGATGAGTAAATGATTTTTGAGGTTTTTCTCATTTTGAGGTTTGAAAGGATAATTGGTGTGCAACTGCCTTCAGGACTTGTACAACTACAGAGTGAAGAAACGGGCAGGTAACATTATCACAGACCCCTCTCACCCCGGACACAATGTGTTTGCACTTCTGCCCTCATGCAGACGTTACAGATCTCTGTGGACTAGAACATCTAGGCACAAAAGCAGTTTTTCCCCCATGCTATCTCCTTTTATAATTAATTCTCAGCACTTGAGAGAGAGGCAAAAATTAGATATTGTGTAAATACATACATATATTATTTATACAGCTGTACATATACAGTACATAATGCACAAATCTGTACATAAGTCTTCTGTTCCGGATATACACCACATTATTATTATTATTATTATTATTTTTTTTTTTTTTTTTTTTTTTTTTTTTTTTTTACTTATTTATCTTTTTTTCCTTGGTCTTACTTAAATGTTTTTTCTGTTTTTCTGTAGGGGCAGTACAGCAAGTATTTTAACAATACTACATCTGATGAATTACTGCACATCTTGACACAGAAACTTGTAATAGATCGTAGCAACAGATCTAGTACAACTGCATCAATGCCCAATCTACCAGAGAAATGCTTTGAAAATGTTGAGTCAGATATGAAATACTACTATTCAAAACAATTAATGTAAGGTAACGGGTAAAATAAGATGCATACTGCAGTGTGTGTTGGGGGAAAAATACCTTAATACAGGCAGGATTCAAAAAGGCCTGCACATTTTATATAAAACAAAACATTATTTTTGTCTGAAATGTATGTTGAGGGCATGACATGAAATTCTAAAATTTTAAAATCTTTCTAAATCTTTATCTATAAAGCTTTATCCATTACCTTTAACCACTAATTCTCTATATCAGCCTTTTACCACAGAAAACTTATCACAGACAAAAAGCTATATGAATGAATGAATAAATATATAAAGAAAAAAATAATCAAATATTGACTGTGATGCAGAAGAACATTGTTGCCATGGAATATCACCAAATGTCTATATCCCTGTTAAAGTAGCACTAATAGTATGCAGTCCATGTATGTCTTATCTCATATACAATGTGATCAACATATAGAACCATCCAAATTATACTGAACATTATAAAATTTACCATAGTAACCATAATAATAATTATAAGACACATGTAGGCCTATTGTTCATGGTACTGTTGCATGCAAAATGCATGAAGATGCTCTCATGAAAATGTAGAAGGTTAATTTCACTCACCCTCACTCTTTCACCAGTCTTGGGCTATATGTGGCCCAGAAAAGTGAATTTGTGTCCATTTGTTCATTCACTCTTTGCCAACATACCAATGAAACTCAATGTGCTTCTACAAAGCCTTTTTTTTCCAAAGAGGACCAGATCACCCCAAAATTAATATTTTGTCATCATTTACTTAGCCTCATGTCATTCCTACCCCTCATATTATGTTCTTACTCCCATAAGATTTGAACCTTATAAATATGTACTATTAGTAACCATGATAATAATTATAAGACACATGTAGGCCTATTGTTCGTACAGTAAAATCATAAATAATATTGCAGCTCCTTCAAATCATTGTAAGTAGCTTTCAGAAGTTTTCTGCCATGTTGATTTATTTATTTATTTATTATTATTATTATTATTATTATTATTATTTAGTTTATATTTTTGACTACTGAAAGGGCCAATACGAAGCCACCGCTGTAGAAGTACGGCAACATATCACAATATTTCTGTGAACGAATTAATCTGACTACACTACACTAGGTTAAAACTAGGTAAGATCATGCAGAAATGCACATTTCCATTTTTGTATAGTGCAACAATAAATCTGTACAAGTACCATCTTTTTGTTGGTTACCATGGTGACTTTAATAAGAGTCAACTGTCCCTTACCAGTTTTTTTTTTTTTTTTTAATTCCATATAGTAAATCTCCAGACATTGGCTATGCATTTAACATAACAGAATGATATCAGTGTGGGTAAAGTTGTGTTAAATAAAACAGGCTAAAATCTTGAGGTTAACAAAAAATAAAAATGCCATAATCAGCCACACGAGAGATACAATGTAGACAGTCAACGTTACTTAATACACTCAACCTACCGGACGGTGCTGAAGTGCTTTTACCCTCGCACGTCAGATGAACGAATGATCTTTGCGATGTATTTCCACAAGTTTATATCAGATGTACTTCATGAAGATGTACGTGCAGAACCCGCAGAGGAAATTAAACGAGATAAACTGAGGTGAACAGTAAATAGCGAGACAATGTCAGTCAATAGAACGATGCAGTTTGTCAGAAGTCGCCAAAGTTATTTCTGCGGATCGTCATATATCATCTGATCGAACTGTTAGTTTTTGACATCCATCAGAACTTCCATCCTACCGTTTTTTTTTTTGTTTGTTTGTTTGTTTGTTTTGTTTTGTTTTTTAACCAGCACCTGGAGGATAGCTGCCCCTTTCTCTGCGGTGTTCCCTCTTCGAGTGAATTCAATCCTTTGGAAGCGCCTCACACGTAATTCAGGAAGCAGCTGATAGATGGAGAGTTCAGTCGTATCACACATGCGGTTACTGGGCTTTTCAGATCGGCACACTACCATATTACTCCTAATAGGAATGCAGTATACAGTATTGGTGTCCGATTCGCAAACGAATCGTCTTTTAAACAGCTTTTTAGTGATTTGGTTGAACCGATTCGCACAGCATTTGTGAATCACTCGACAGTGAGGACGGCGAGTAACACTTCATAAGACGTTGGATTCTGTTAGACAATAGCCAAAGCAAAGTGATTAACAGCTGTATTTTATTAAAACTTGTACTGCAACATGACACGTAAAATTACTTTTGCGAACTCCTTTCAGTCATCAAACGAATCAGTGTACCGGTTCATTGAAACAAACCGTCCGAACAAACCGATACGTTCAAAGGTATAGGACCTCTCAATACTAGTAGAATTGTGTGTAGAATGTTATGTTATGCTGTGGAACTGTTCTTCAGCACTTAACTCTTCAATCCGTTTATTAGAAAACTCTTTAAGTAGAATTATTTTCATGTATCTGTTTTGAACATTCAGACATGTATGGAACGAGTGTTTGCTGAAATAGTGTTGCAGTGCTTTATGACAATATACGTGTACTATTAGTTAGCGCCTCCCTGTGGTGGTCTATCACATGTGTGAATTCCCCTGGATTTGTGTGTGGGTATTTTGAGACTTTCCCAGTCTCAGTACACACGTGGATCTGTCACTCTGTCAACCAATCACTTTGAGCTTAACCAATAAAAATTGGCCTGTTTGAGAGTAGGTGGCCATAGTCAATGGAGGAGTGAAATAAATGCAGTCAAGACACACAGTTCTCACTTCTTGTAGATTCAGCCACCTATGATATCAAAGGCAGATATTGCATGATTCATGCTCATGTGCTTTGTTACTAATAGGGTAAGACGGGGTAAGATGCCCCCCGAGGTACAGTTTCTCTTGACCATAGATGGCACAATATCTCATGTCAACACTTTGGATGAATGAATGTGCTCTTCTCAATTTTTTATTTCACCTAAATATCAACATTTGTGAGATTTAGTCAGTCAAAACTGTTTTTATTATAAATGATCCAATTTTGTGTCTCTGAAAAATAGTGATCTGTGACATTGTATTATGCTTTTTGTGTCACTTTGTTAATGAGGCATTTGTGGACTTTAATGTTTGTTTGTTTAAGATTTGTGGAGTGAAAAAAATAATAATATTGTTTTTATTTTTAAGTGAAAAGATTAAATTGACCCTTGAGGTAAGAAGCCCCTTGGCACAGAAGTCCCCAAGTAGCATGTTGTTACTAGTGTTTTTTCTTATTTTTTTAAATTAATATTATTTAATACTTACTGTATTTCATGGGATTATTATTCAATTCCATGAGTTAGATGTAGGCCCTGGCTTTTGCTATTCATTAGGCTAATTGAGTGAAATAATTCTATTTAATAGAATGGGGGTGACAAGTCTTTAAGCTACTTGTTTTAGGTTTACTTACTTGTTTTAGGAGTTTAAGCCTAAAACTTAAACTATTTGTTTAAGTTTTAGGCTACTTAGGCCTTCTTAAAAAAAAAAGTAAACTTTAGCAAAAAAATTTAGACTCTTGAGTCGAGATGTGAAAGCTTCATACTGACTTTTTTTGAGAGGTAATTCTCTTTCACCATCATTTAGGCTAGCACATTTTTCATTATTAAACTACTATTTTTAACATTTTATAATTATTGCAAAGTCATCAACTGACTTGTGACATCAAAACTAACTATGTTGTGACCAAAAATGTTGAAAATAATCATCTTTGTAGTGACGTGTCAGCTTCAGTTCAAAGTTCAAATCATTTCAACATGTTCCTGAATAAAGCAGCATTTTTGAGTGAAATGGTTAAATAGTCTGCTGACTGACACACTCACTCATAAAGACAGTCTCTTGCCGCCACCTACTGACATAACAATGTAACCTCATTGAAATTGTTGAAAAATCCCTACCAACACTAACAGATTGACCTTCTGTCTAATAACAATTATATATATATATATATATATAGTTATAATAACGTTATAATTGTAATAATATATATAAACCAAACATTATTCAGACACTAGATATAATTTTTTTTTTTTTTTTTCACTAGTGGGTGGAAGACACTATAATTCATTTATGTAAGTGAGGATAGCAAAATAAAGTAAACTGACATATTATACCCAAAAATACTTCATACAGTGGACTACCAGTAAAATTTATAAAAATTTGGGATCAAAAATTACTCAGACACTTTAACCTGACCATGTTTTGCTTAAGTGTTATCTGACATAATTAAGATTAATGTTTTCTGACACAGTTTAACTCTGAGTTCTTGTCATATTTTATTACCATTTTTTAAACTATAGCGAATAAACTGTAATAATTAATGAAATGTTCAAGGTGTCTGAATATACACTGAACAAAATTATAAATGCAACACTTTTGTTTTTGCCCCCATTTTTCATGAGCTGAACTCAAAGATCTAAGACTTCTTCTATGTACACAAAAGGCCTATTTCTCTCAAATATTGTTCACAAATTTGTCTAAATCTGTGTTAGTGAGCATTTTTCCTTTGCCGAGATAATCCATCCACCTCACAGGTGTGGCATATCAAGATGCTGATTAGACAGCATGATTATTGCACAGGTGTGCCTTAGGCTGGCCACAATAAAAGGCCACTCTAAAATGTGCAGTTTTATCACACAGCACAATGCCACAAATGTTTCAAGTTTTGAGGGAGTGTGCAATTAGCATGCTGACTGCAGAAATGTCTACCAGAGCTGTTGCCCGTGAATTGAACGTTCATTTCTCTACCATAAGCCATCTCCAATGGCGTTTCAGAGAATTTGGCAGCACATCCAACCAGCCTCACAACCGCAGACCACATGTAACCACACCAGCCCAGGACCTCCACATCCAGCATCTTCACCTCCAAGATCGTCTGAGACCAGACACCCGGACAGCAGCTTATGGTATGGGCAGATGTATGTTATGGACAACGAACACAGGTGCATTTTATTGATGGCATTTTGAATGCACAGAGATACCGTAATGAGATCCTGAGGCCCATTGTTGTGCCATTCATCCACAACCATCACCTCATGTTGCATGTTCCTCCTGCGAGTTGCTTAAGTGCACTTGTTAGTGCGCGAGAAAGTGTTTCTGAACTGAACTATAGTTTTTCTATGGAGTGATTTATTTTTTCCTTTTATTTTTTTAGTATTTTTGCACTTTTTTGGAGTACTGAAATCGTGACGATCAAGTTTTACTTCTGAAAACCCCTTTTCAAAAAGCCAGACACTGTTTAGTGTGTCGCGTGTGTCCCGTGTTTGAGTGCCATTTTGTTCCAGAGAGTTCCTGAGTTTTTTTGGGCCGTGCTGAAACTTCTCTTGTTTTTTTTGTTTTTTTTTGTTTTGTTTATTACCCTGCCATCCTTACGACATCTCCCTGTTTTGTCTCACCTGTCTCATTGTTGCAAGTCATCTCAAGTCATCTCATTTTTGCAAGTCATCTCAAGTCGTCTCATTGTTGCAAGTCATCTCAAGTCATCACAAGTCATCGCATCAAAGTCATCGTCGCTACAGATTGGTACAAGAGTTCGTTACACATGCACACACACAAAGACTTTACTGATACCGATTGAACCGAATTTGAACCATGTCTGTGAGAACTGAATTAAAAGGAAATTGAATCATTAACTGATTCATAAGAGTCGTTTGAGGGAAGTCACATATGTTTTGTAAGTGAAATGAGTTAAGTGAAATGAGTTATTTGAAGTGAGTCATTCAAGTTAAACTATAAGAGTTTGTGACCTATCCAGTGTTTGAGAATCAGTTTGGAAACTGGTATTGAAAATAATTTTGTGAAACTTATATTTGAAGTGTTTTACAGAAACTGTTTGAAACTGTTAACCTTTTGGAAGGTTTACCAAGATTGAAAAGAAATGCCAGGAAACTTGTTTTATTTTTATTTTCATTTTATTTCATTCTATTGAAACAAAACAGACAAAAATACAGTTTTCTAAGGAAAGGAAGAATAAATGAATTATTGTTAAAAGTAATAGTTGAAGGTTATTTTTTGTACTTACCCTGGAGTAGGGGCGTCTCACTTACACTGTTAGGTTTAGGAGGGTGGGAACGTGAATTTGAGTTGTCACTTTATATCACGTCTATACTTCAGGAAGCCACCGTGTTGACACCTACTGACCTGAATCACACACTATCTATTCCTGTAGTATTTCATACAATAGTGTAAGATAAAGCATATTCACAAATTGTGCATAATCGAGACTCAAAGCACCGGAGTGGGGACCAAGATCTTTCCCTCTTAAGTAATCCAGGATAACGTTTTCATTTCCCCTACGGAGCGAGACTTACAGTTTCGTTACATTTGGCATCACGAACAGGATAGGATTAGTGTGGATTAGAGTCCCAGGCCTACAAGCTGAAGAATGGCAGAGCTTAAGGAACTGAGGAAGGAGATGGTGGAGATACAGAGGCACTTTGCAGAGCAGTCGGGAGCACTTGAACAAGCCAGAACCAAACAAAGAGAAGCCCTTTCACTAGCAAGAGCCGTCATTGAGTATCAAGCCATCGCACAATCGACCCCAGCTGCCATTTATATACTCAGGGACAGAAAACTTCCATAGTTCAGCGGCCATTCAACAAATACAGGAGAGTTAAGCATAGAAGAATGGGTTGCATCAATGAAATCTGCCTTCCAGGTAATGAGAGTACCTGCCGAAGATCGTGTAGAGTTAACGAAACAGCATCTTAAAAATGAAGCCAAAGCTACAGTGAGGTTTATGTTGGGAGATGGTGAAAGGTCTGCTGACGACATCTTCAAAGTCCTGCTAGACACATATGGAGATAAAGTACAAATCGGAACCAGACTGAAAGAGTTCTATGAGCGTAAGCAAATGCAAGGAGAGACGATACGCTCATATGCGTATGACCTGCAAGAGAGACTCAGCCGAGTTCAGCGCAGGGAGCCAAGCCGTGTTCCAGATGCCGAAAGTGTGTTAAAAGAGCAGCTTGTTCTGGGCCTTCGAGATGATTTCCTGAGGCATGAAATGAAAAGACGAGTTAAAGAGGATACGAGTTTGACTTTTGTTCAGGTAATGCAAGCAGCAATCACATGGGCTGAAGAAGAAGAGAATCAAACGCCAAACAATCCAAAACCTAGCCTCCGTGTCAGAGTAGTTAATGCTGATGCAGAACAAGCTTTCTTTACCTTAACTCTGGAAAAACTGCATGAAGCCATACAAAAGATTGCTGCCCGTCAAGAAGAACTTTACCAGGCCGTACATGGTATCAGCGGAGTGCGACTTCAACAGAGCCGTCCAAAAAGACAACCCCTGAAGAACAGCGATGGCCGATACATCTGTTATTCTTGTGGCGAACCTGGGCACACTAGCAGGCACTGTTCACAGTGATCAGTCTCGACGTTCTACAGGGATGGTTGAAACTAACATGGGAAATGTTCCAACAAGCATGACACAAGCCAGCTCTGGGCCATCTATGATAAGGAGTCATATAACTGAATGGACCGACGAAGCGACATTGAAAAATGGTGCATTTGGAGATTGTTTGACTATTGAAGTTAGAATTGCTGGTGTCAAGACAGACTGCTTGCTGGATACAGGCTCAGAAGTGTCCACTATTACAGAGTCACACTTTAGGAAGCACTTTGGAGAGCAAGAGCTGAAATTGTCATCTGCTCACTGGGTCAAACTCACTGCAGCTAATGGGCTCGACATTCCGGTCCTATGTTTACAAGCTGACGTGGAGTGCATGGGGAAGGTTCTCCCAGGGAAGTGCATCTTTGTGCTGACAGACACCAGCCCACAAGCAGAGGAGATAAGAGAACTTTCGGGAATCACTGGAATGAATATTATCAGTGAGTTTAAATCATTGCTCGTCACAGGAGAGAGTGTAAAGACAGCCAACAAATACAGGCAACCCACAGAAGCAAAGATAAGAAGGGTGCTGGCAAGTGTCGAGAGAACTGAATCCCTGAGTCCTGATGGCAAGATCGGGTTTGTCAAAGTTGGTGGTAAGCAGACCATCACCATCCCTCCATTAAGTGAGAAAGTGTTTGAAGGCCGTTGCAGAGTGCCACCTAAAGTGAAGTGCCAAGTATTAATTGAGCCTACCACTGGTGCGAGTCTACCCAAGGGACTCCTAGTGGCCAATGTGCTAACAAAAACTGAAGGTGGTAAAGTTCCTGTACGAGAAATGAATTCGAGTGAGCAGACCATCAGACTGAACCCAAGATGCAGAGTGGCAGTAATGTCTAAGCCACGAGAGGTATTAACTGACAATACACTGGAGTTTGAAGAGGAGGAAGGGACGCTTCATGCTAGAGAGCTGTTCACCATTCAAGAGAGCTGCACAAATGCACAAAAATGTATTTGTAGTGCCTGCCTGTCAAGAGTCAAACTCTGAGCTCTGAGAGAATTTCAAAATTGTCTAAATCATCAGTACAACTTGATGTTTGTGAATGTTTTATTGGTCATTTGATTGCGGCGTATACCATTATGAAAAAGAAAAATAGGACTAAACAACCAAAATGAGTTGGTTTCGTACAAACTGTTATCTAAAATCGAAGCCAGAAATTGATGCAGTTTGAACCTTTCATTTATTTTATTCATCCCTCCTGGGATGGTGCTGCCCTTCTCTCTAGTAATCTCTCATAGTCTTAGAGATGAACCTTGATTAACTGGGGCCTAGGTCAGGAAGCAGACAGAATGGCTAAACCGACCATCTGCTAGCTGTGCGAGACTGTGTCGGTTCCCCGAATTAGTAAATACAAAAAACTCTTAAACCCATTTAAGGGTTTAATTGATTTAATTTAATTTAATTTAATTTAATTGATGTTCGACAAATAAAAAACAGATATATTACAAATGAACAAATGTTAAAGCTCAGTTTGCTTAATATTACGTCCCTTCCTACAAAATCACTCTTTGTAAATGATATGATTACAGATCATAACTAGATGTGCTGTGTTTGACAGAAACCTGGTTAAAAGCAGACGATTACATTACTTTAAATGAGTCCACCCCTCAAGGATACTGTTATAAACACGAGCCTCGTCTGAAAGGCAAAGGGGGAGGTGTTGATGTAATTTATAGCAACAACTTCAGTATTACTCAGAGGTCTAGTTTCAATTATAATTCTTTTGAAGTGATGGTGCTTTAAGTAACGTTATCTAGTGTACATGATAAATCCCGCTTGATATTTGTTCTGGCTACTGTATACAGGCCACCAGGGCACCATACAGACTATATCAAAAAATTAGCTGTAGTACTGGCTGCGGATAAAGTCCTTATTGTTGGTGATTTTAATATCCATGGAGATAATGAAAAAGACGCACTAGGATTGGCATTTACATATTCTAAACACTACTGGAGTTCGGCAACACGTGTCCGGACCCACTCATTGTCGTAATCATACTTTAAATCTAAAATTGTCACAATCAATATTGATGCCATTGAAATTCTGCAGCAGAGCGATGACATCTCAGATCATTATCTAGTCTCATTCATACTTCATTTAGCCAAGGCTGCAAAGCCAACTCCCGGTTACAAATATGGTAGAACCATCACTTCTACACTTCTACCACTAAAGATTGCTTAATAAACTTCCTGATCAGTTTCATCTCCTCAGCATACCAGATTAAAAGAACTCAATGTTGCAACAGAAACTACTGACTTTCTCTTTTTCAGACTTTAAACAAAGTTGCTCTTTTGCGCTTAAAGATTAAAGAAAATAGTCCAACGTCGTGGTACAACGAGCACGCTCGGGCCCTTAAGAGAGCATTTCGAGGAGAGAGAGCATGATTGTGTACAGAAAGGCCTTAAAAAACGCTAGATCTGACTATTTTTCAACCCTCTTAGAAGAAAACAAACACAACCCAAGGTATTTATTTGATACAGTGGCTAAATTAACAAGAAATAAAGCTTCAACCCCAGACCTTTCCAAACAGCACAGCAGTAATGACTTTATGAACTTCTTTACTTATAAGATTGATAATATTATAGAAAAAATTATAACTATGCAACCTTCCTTTCATCTTTTTATTAGGATACGTACCGAAAACTTTTAAGCTGGCTATTACTTGATCCTACAGAATTAGTCAATTACAGGCCAATATCGAATCTACCTTTTCTGTCAAAGATACTAGAAAAGGCAGTATTATCACAGACAGTATAGAATACTGTCTAACACTAGATGGATGTCCTGTCAAGTCTTCGTCGTCAGTTAGGAACCTCGGTGTGCTCTTTGATACCATTCTTTCATTTGAAAGCCACGTTTCTAGCATCTGTAAAATCCATCTTACAAATATATCTAAATTACAACATATGCTCTCAATGACAAATGCGGAACAGTTAGTTCATGTGTTCATGACCTCAAGGCTAAATTATTGTAATGCTCTACTTTGTGGTTGCCGTGCATGCCTAATAAACAAACTCCAGCTGGTCCAAAATGCAACAGCTAGAGTTCTTACTAGAACCAAGAAGTATGACATATTAGCCCGGTTCTGTCAACACTGCATTGGCTCCCTATTAAATATCGTATAAATTTTAAAATCTTGCTAATTACT